>NC_092179.1:24551637-24623292 GCF_045791955.1 Oncorhynchus clarkii lewisi
CTTTCTCCCTACCTCTCTCAAATTAATTCAATTGAATTTCAATGGTGCTTTATACACATGTAAATAAGGCTAAAACAGAAGGGTTTTGTTTCGGTCTCTCTCGCTCTCCTCTCTTGTCAAAACACCTCTGTTTTTCCGATGAAGGACCTGACACTAGTATGGTAGTTGCATATAAACAGAGAGAGTTGCATAGACATTTACATCCTAATTTGATAGCAGAGCAACATAAACATCTCTAAAATCCAATCTACAGTGTACTTTTAATTTATAGTTTTAGCCAATTAGGCTTGGGTGGTATCCAGGTTTTCATATCTCCATACCGTTCTTCATACCGTTCTTCTACCATCCCGGGATTTATGTTATTACTGACAAAGCACACAAGGGGGTGCTAGAAATGCAAAAAAACAACATTGGGCTTACCAGAATGCTAACAAAATTAGCACAAGTAATAGCAAAATCACATAGATAAATGCTAGTAGGATGCTAACGAGCGAGAAGGAACATAAACTAAATGCAAAGACAAGCAAATCCAGCTCATACAGTTATACACCCATAGCTAGTAGCTACTGAATGTCTTTTTTTAGTGTGGAGATTTACAAGCAAATCTGAATGAGAGAAATTGTGCAAATGAACAAAGTTGTGATGTATGCTTTCATGCTTTCATGCCCCATCTGTACACGGAGGGGAGAAGAACAGAGGAGAAACAAAATGCTAGTAGGAAGCACAGGGGAAAAAATGGCAGCTGTACCGTTAACTCATCCAGAGCTCTTTGACTTCTCAAAGAGATATCTGATAGCAAACATTTAGTAGTGAATTGGACACAAGTGTAACTTCATCACCTCATTTGCGCTGCACAACAGACACTGGACTGACCAGCTCCTGTTTTCTCCTGTTGTGCTGTTACAAACAAGAGACTGGCTCAACTCTTCTGGGGAACTACGGTAAGATTTATAATTTAAAATAATGTGGCAGGTGAAATGAAGAACACAAACTGCTTTATTTCTTTAACTAGGCAAGTTAGTTAAGAACAAACCCTTATTTACAATGACAGGCTACTGGGGAACAATGGGTTAACTGATTTGTTCAGGGGCAGAATGACAGATGTTTTACCTTGTCAGCTCAGGGACTCCATCCAGCAACTGTTCGGTTTCTGGGATAACGCTCAAACCACTAGGCTACCTGCCACCCCTTTATCTCCTAACGTATTGCACAAGTAGCTACAAATATTCAAATGTATTGAAAAACTTAAAATAAATAGTTTTGACGGTATTGAAAAACCAGACTGTGGCTTTTTCCAAAACATTATTGTTTTTTAAAAATTGAACCTTTAATTAAAGTGACGGCCTACCGGGGAAGAGATGGTTAACCTCCGTGTTCAGGGGCAGAATGACAGATGTTTTACCCTGTTAGCTCAGGGATTCGATCCAGCAAACTTTCGGTTTCTTGGCCAACGCTCTAACCACTAGGCTACCTGCCACCCCAAGTACCCCAGCATACTGTATATACGGTATAAGCCTAACATGTAACATTAAGAAGCATTTCAAATTAAGAAATTGAGACATTGCCGTGGTTACTACGTTTCATCCAACCATCTGCTATTACCTCACGGGAAGGCCCCTACACGGCAAAATTAGACCACGCCATTGGACTAAGGTCACCGCTAAATATGCATCCCAGTTTCCTGGAAAATAAGTATATAATGAGCAGGTAGGTGGTCATGTTGGCTCAAGGCATGGTGACCTCATAGTGTTTACACCTGCCCTGGCTCATCATGCAGGCATGGGGTGAGAGGGAGTGGAGCAGGGCAAGAGCCATTAGTGGATCTGGAGAGGAGCCATTTTGGCTCTGTGCTGCTCAGTGGGGTTGTGCCACCTGTCAACATGCCAAAGCCCAGCATAAAGTAACTCCAGATGAAGGGTCCCTCAGGCCCCCAGCACTTTAACACACTAATATCTTACACTGAGCCACGGGGCTCTGGCTTTTGTGTGTGTGTGTGTGTGTGTCTGTGTGTGTGTGTGCTAGCTAAGTAAGATTTAGATGAGAGATGGCGGAAGAGAGAGAGAAAGTAACAGAGGGAAGAGTGGAAGCAAGAGCGTGTGTGTATAATTCTGTGAGTGTCTGGCTAAAGTACAATTTGTCTGATCTCTCTCTCTCTCTCGGATCCATCCCATAATTACACACTTTGAGCTGCCATAGTAACAGCATAACAGCATTCCTAATTTCCTTTGCCCAGCATGCATTTAACCATGCTGTAAGATGGAATATATCATCCACTGTAGGCCACTTGCTAGCTAGCCAATATGAATTACACCCTCTGTTCAGATCAATCAGCAGGGTGCTTATTCAATGAGGAAGTTACTCTGAAGTGAACCAGTAATACTCTCCCAAATGCCATCAATATCATTTCCCCTGTGATAATAACCATGATTTCACATTCTGCATACAACATCAATCAGGGGATGAATAAATGCATTTTTCAAACAGATGTGTTTGTGATACTAATGCAATTTATTAGACTTGGCCTGGGCTACAAAAGCTCCTTGTTTTGTATAAGTAAACACGAACACATACACCATATTGTGTGTATGCGCATACGTGCGTACATCTATGCATAATGTCAAGACTGAGTGTGTAGTGTGTCATTATGAGGGTTAAACTCCAGTGTTTAATGACCCACAGTTTGTCACCTCCTCCTCCTGTGATAGACCAGGCAGGAATAATGACTGAGTCCCAGACACTGAGTGACTCCATTGTAATTAACCAACACTAGATTACATTACAACGCCTCGTTTCATGGCTGTCTATTGTTACCATTCTCCTTAGCTTAGACGATGGAGCCAGCTGGATTGTTCAGATTTGCCAAGACTTATTGTGATGAATGCCAAGACTAGTGCTTGGAATGCCAAGACTTATTGTGATGAATTCCAAGACTTATTGTGATGAATGCCAAGACTTATTGTGATGAATGCCAAGACTTATTGTGATGAATGCCAAGACTTATTGTGATGAATGCCAAGACTTATTGTGATGAATGCCAAGACTTATTGCGATGAATGCCAAGACGTATTGCGATGAATGCCAAGACTTATTGTGACGAATGCCAAGATGGCCAAAACATCAAGGAGTGAAAGCTGCACCTGTATTTCTTTCCAGTGTAAAGATATCCACAAACACATTCCATGTTAAAAAGGAAGTACTTAGATGGAAGTTTTTTGGTAGGTTGTTGTGGCATTGGATAGGTAGCTGGGGAAGCTAAGTATAGCACACTGGGGACCAACGCAGGATCTGTTTATGAAGCCGGCGTTGCTTAGCAAACGAGTGTCATGCCAACCGGCAATTCGGTAGCATTCGTGGCACCGAGCTCCATGGCGACGCCTGGGTTCCCATGTGGCAGCAACTGTAACAAGAGCTCAAAAACAATCAGCGTTGCCATCTCCACATGGTGTTAAACTTCACACTCCATCCTAACCGCAAACAAGGCTTCTGGACTAACTTCTAATTAGGTAACTTTTGTTTCTTATTCCACCGACCTGGAGAGTCAAACACTGCACACAGAGAGACAAACCAACTCAACAGACTGTGGTTCAACACAAACTGTGGCTTTGGATCTGGTGTGGAGCCCAAAGGCTTTGAAACATGGAGCCAAAGAGCTAATGTAATCCCACAGGATAAAATCAACTCACACCCAATCAATATTCAAATGCACGATGGCTACTCTGTCTTTATATTCTTTCTTTCTGCCCTTCCTCCTCTTTCCCTCTCTTTTGTTCCCTCCCTCTTAGGCTAATCTCTCTTGCTCTATAGTCACTGTGTCTGGCTCTCTCTCTCTCTCTCTCTCTCTCTCCCTTTCTCTCTCTCTCTCTCTCTCTCTCCATTTACCCATCCATCGATTGCTCTCCTATATGTCTTTCTCTCCTTGTCTGAATTATGGTGTGCACCACTCAGGGTCAATCTGGTCTGTCTGTCTGTCTGTCTGTCTGTAGTTCCCCAAAGTTGTTGTGCTTTTGTCAACAAGTATCCACCCACGGGTGGATTCAATGTCCCAGAAGATGATCCTTCAATGCATAGAGATGGAATAACCTTCTCTTGCTCTTTTTCTCTTCCTCTAACTTTTGAACATTCTGGAATATTCGGCATGTCCCAGAATGCTTTGCTCCATAGGACCCGCCTTTAGGTTATCAAAAGAATAAAAGATAAGATATTGAATTTGACCTTTACTACTATAGCCCATAGAAAGACATTGAATAACACATTCATAAATGGCAAAAATAGTCAAAAAATGTACTTTGAGGAATACGGTTTTGAAGTGTCTGTCCTATATCAAGAAGATATAAGAAAGCTCAGGAAATATATATATATATTTATCCCCTTACTTTTATTGGCACAAAATTACCTCCATACCTCCATTAATTTGTATGAGTTACCTTTAGACGAGTCCCGTGACACTTGTGGTGAACACCATCTTGTTCGTGAGAGTCTCCCCTTTCTACAGTGGGGTCATATTAGTTTGTAGCCCAAAACGGTTTGGACGCTACAGACAAAAGTTGGCACATTAGTGTTACCGACTACAAACAAGTCCTTTTCGGATGCTCCAGACATTTTCGTGAGAAGACCGTTTTCCAGAATGCTTCATGGTCTACAAACAGCACTGTAGCTCTGTCACTTTGCACCGCAACCCATGCAAAAAAAACATATCTCCAGCTTAAAATTAAACTGACAGATTTTTATGGGGATTTTTGTATTACGTTATTTAGATTGCCAGGTCAGTACAATCCCCCCAAGCTGAGTGTCAATGCATATTATCATCTAAAACAATGTAACATACTAGTTAGTATTGTTAATGGACGCTTGGCTGCAGAAAATCAGCTGAACCACTATCTGGAATTGTGCCCCCATGGTCATTGTAATAACTGCATAATTTCATGGATGGAAGTCTGGCACCTGTGAACATAACATCACATCACTACGCAGCTCTGACGACTTGGACTACAGGGCCAGTCTAAGACTGGTGTAAAAAGGGGAATAAATAATGAATGAAGAGACAGAGAGAGAGACAGACAAAGGTGGCCAGGGTATCAAAGACAGCAGGCGTCTGGAGCGATATAAGTCAAAGAGAGGTCAGATCTATCCAGTAGGTACCCATGTAGAAGACCACACACACACACACACACACACGCACACACGCACGCACGCACGCACGCACGCACACACACGCACTAAGCACTAAGCACCAAGCACTTTCAGTCAGTGATATTAACCAGGGACAGCCCTATAAAGCCCTGTAGTGAGAGTGTGCTATTGAGAATGTGTGGGCTCTTCCATTTGTGCTCCGGAGTAATGACAGAGGTAATCTGAGCATACTAAAGCGGGGGAGGCTCTGAGTCATAGGAACAGAGAGAGAGAGCAGAAAAAGAGAGGAGAGGATGGGAGGGGAAGAGAAAGAGAGACCAGAGTTTCTCAGAAGCCTATTTATGAAGTGAAAAATGTCCTTCTTTTCAACAATGAGTGTTAAGCATCCATTTCCCACTGCCCTGCAGTCACAAATCACAGAGAAGCGCCACAGGATACGGAGACAATATAAATAGAGAGAGACAGAGGAAGAAAAAGAAAGGGCGTGTAATGTTTGTCGTCCTCGTCTGAGGAGGAGTAGGAGAGATCGGACCAATATGCAACGTGGTACGTGTCCATGTTAATTTATTCAACAGAACACTAAACAAAATAACAACGGAGAATGAAACGAAAAACTTCTGAAAGGTGACATACACTAAACAGAAAACATTCACCCACAAAACACAGGTGGGAAAAGGCTACCTAAGTATGATTCTCAATCAGAGACAACGAACGACACCTGCCTCTGATTGAGAACCATACCAGGCCAAACACATAAACACAACATAAACCCCAACTCACGCCCTGACCATACTAACACAAAGACAAAATAAAGGAACTAAGGTCAGAACGTGACAGGGAGGGCAAGGAGAGAGTGATGGAAAGAAAGATATGAGGGCTAACATGCTGACCACACTGCTCGTATTACATGCGCAAGAGTTGCAAAAAAATAAGTAGCCAAGAGCTAAAATAGAACTTGGCTCTATTTTTTTACGCTTGACACGCTGCAAGTCCCAGCCTCTCCCATCTCCTCATTGGTTTTTTGGAGCCTATACCCATGCGGATGATTGAAAGTTGAACTGAGGTCCACACTCCAGTCCAGTAGTAGTAATGCACCTTAAAGTTGGTTGCCAACTGCCATATAAAGTCCAAAGAAGAAGAAGAAGACTGGGGGAGAGATCACTAGAATCTAACTCGGTTTAGTTTTTCATTTCTAGGTTGGCCTAGTATGGTTCCCAATCAGAGGTGGCTGTCTATCGTTGTCTCTGATTGGGGATCATATTTAGGCAGCCTTTTTCCACCTGTTGTGTGTGTGGGATCTTGTTTTTGTATTGTAGCCTTTTTGCCCTACAAAGCTGCACGTTCGTTTTGTTACTCTTTATTGTTTTGTTGCTGGTTCACATTAATAAACATGATGAACGCCTTCCACGCCTCACCTTGGTCCAATCCTTCCAACAACGATTGTTATAGAAAGAGAGGAACTGACAGGGGGAAAGAGAAGAACTGACACAGGGAGAAAGAGAAGAACTGACAAGGGGAAAGAGAAGAACTGACAGGGGGAAAGAGAAGAGCTGACAGGGGGAAAGAGAAGAGCTGACAGGGGGAAAGAGAAGAAAGATTAGAACTGACAGGGGAAAGAGAAGAGCTGACAGGGGGAAAGAGAAGAACTGACACAGGGAGAAAGAGAAGAACTGACAAGGGGAAAGAGAAGAGCTGACAAGGGGAAAGAGAAGAGCTGACAGGGGGAAAGAGAAGAGCTGACAGGGGGAAAGAGAAGAAAGAGAAGAACTGACAGGGGGAAAGAGAAGAACTGACAAGGGGAAAGAGAAGAGCTGACAGGGGGAAAGAGAAGAAAGAGAAGAACTGACAGGGGGAAAGAGAAGAACTGACAGGGGGAAAGAGAAGAGCTGACAGGGGGAAAGAGAAGAAAGAGAAGAACTGACAAGGGGAAAGAAGAGCTGACAGGGGGAAAGAGAAGAAAGAGAAGAACTGACAAGGGGAAAGAGAAGAAAGAGAAGAACTGACAAAGAGAAGAACTGACAAGGGGAAAGAGAAGAAAGAGAAGAGCTGACAAGGGGAAAGAGAAGAGCTGACAGGGGGAAAGAGAAGAAAGACAGGGGGAAAGAGAAGAAAGAGAAGAACTGACAGGGGGAAAGAGAAGAAAGAGAAGAACTGACAAGGGGAAAGAAGAGCTGACAGGGGGAAAGAGAAGAAAGAGAAGAACTGACAAGGGGAAAGAAGAGCTGACAGGGGGAAAGAAGAGCTGACAGGGGGAAAGAGAAGAAAGAGAAGAACTGACAAGGGGAAAGAGAAGAAAGAGAAGAACTGACAAGGGGAAAGAGAAGAAAGAGAAGAGCTGACAGGGGGAAAGAGAAGAAAGACAGTCTAGGAATGTAAGCTGATACAGAAGTCATTGGGTTTAAGAGCTAAGTTAAGAGCTAAGAGCTAAGTTAAGGGATCAGTGACTTGACACTGCACATTTGTATGTAAGTTTGGATGCACTGCAAGCTCAAGGCAGAAAGAGATGAGAGACAAGAAGAAGGAGAGAAAGAGAGAGAGAAGACGTGTCTAGACTTGACAGTTCATGCAGCTTTAGTATTTTGATCATAGAGTTCTGATCATGGAATTCATGCATCTACTGTACACCTAAATTTAGGTGTACATTTAAGGTGTACACCTACACCTTGTCCACTGTCACACCCTTACCTTAGAGAGCCTTTTTTATGTCTCTTTTTGGTTTGGTCAGGGTGTGATTTTGGTGGGCATTCTATGTCCTTTATTTCTATGATTTGTGTTTCTATGTGTTGGCCGGTTATGGTTCTCAATCAGGGACAGCTGTCTATCGTTGTCTCTGATTGGGAATCATACTTAGGTAGCCCTTTTTCCCTCCTTTCAGTGTGGGTAGTTGACTTTTGTTAGTGGCACTATAGCCCTGTAAGCTTCACGGTCGTGTCTTTGTTGGCGACATTTACCAAAATAAACTAAATGTACGCTCACCATGCTGCACTTTGGTCCACTTCTTACGACGCCCGTGACATCCACAGTGTGTCTGGATTCCCTTTTCCAACGCTATATTCAAATGCCAGTATGCATTCTACAAACATTGAAATAGGCAAAATATGATAACACAACAACAACTGATTGCAGTAGCTAACTAACTGTAGATAACTAGCCAGCTAAAGTCTGTAGCTAGCTAGCAAGCAACGCTAAAAGGATTGCAAACGGGTTAGCATTATTTTTCTAAATATTAGCTAGCTGGCTAGCATTTATGTGGCCAGTAAACAAGTTCCTTACACGGTAGGAATGTATTTCCACCAACATTATAATGAAAAGGTGCCTCTTGGGCCCAAAACACACGCTTTCTGGAGACTTGTGGGATGAGTGCTGATGACATCGTCCACTGTATGTGCTTTCGGTGGCCTGATGGCATCCAGACTGAGGAGAAAACCCGTACACAATGCATCCCTGACCACCTCCTGAAGGGGTCAGACAGATCTGAACACAATCACACCACATTAGAGGTCGACCGATGATGATTTTTCAATGCTGAAACAGATACCGATTATTGGAGGACCAAAAAAAGCCGATACCGATTAATCGGACAATTTTTATATATTCGTAATAATGAGAATTACAACAATACTGAATGAACACTTATTTTAACTTAATATAATACATCTAAAAAATCTATTTAGTCTCAAATAAATAATGAAACATGTTCCATTTGGTTTAAATAATGCAAAAACAAAGCGTTGGAGAAGAAAGTAAAAGTGCAATATGTGCTATGTAAAAAAGCTAACGTTTGAGTTTCTTGAACAGAACATGAGAACATATCAAAGCTGGTGGTTCCTTTTAACATGAGTCTTCAATACTCCCAGGTAAGAAGTTTTAGGTTGTAGTTATTATAGGATTATTTCTCTCTATACCATTTATATTTCATATACCTTTGACTATTGGATGTTCTAATAGGTACTTTGGTATTGCCATCTCGGGAGTTGATAGGCTTGAAGTCATAAACAGCGCAATGCTTGAAGCACAGCGAAGAGCTGCTGGCAAATGCAGGAAAGTACTGTTTGAATGAATGCTTATGAGTCAGACTGCTCTATCAAATCATTGACTTAATTGTAATATAATAACACACAGAAATAAGAGCTGTAGGTCATTAATATGGTCAAATCCGGAAACGATCTATACTAAACTAAACTATACTTTCGAAAACATAATGTTTATTCTTTTTGTGAAATACGGAACCGTTCTTTATTTTATCTAATGGGTGGCATCCATCAGTCTAAATATTGCTGTTACATTGCACAACCATCAATGTTATGTCATATTATGTACAATTCTGGCAAATGAAATGGTCTTCACACTGTTCGAAATGAGCCAGGCGGCCCAAACTGCTGCATATACCCTGACTCTGTTGCACAGAACGCAAGAGAAGAGACACAATTTCCCTAGTTAAACTAAATTCATGTTAGCAGGCAATATTAACTAAATATACAGGTTTAAAAATATATGCTTGTGTATTGATTTTAAGAAAGGCATTGATGTTTATGGTTAGGTACACATTGGTGCAACGAAGGTGCTTTTTTCGCGAATTCGCTTGTTAAATCACCCGTTTGGCAAAGTAGGCTGTGATTCAATGATAAATTAACACAGCATCGATTATATGCAACACAGGACAAGCTAGATAAACTAGTAATATCATCAACCATGTGTAGTTAACTAGTGATTATGTTGAGATTGATTGTTTTTTACAAGATAAGTTTAATTCTAGCTAGCACCTTACCTTGGCTCCTTGCTGCACTCGATAACAGGTAGTCAGCCTGCCACGCAGTCTCCTCGTGGAGTGCAATGTAATCGGCCATAATCGGTGTCCAAAAATGCCAATTACCGATTGTTTTGAAAACTTGAGTTCTGCCCTAATTAATCGGCCATTCCGATTAATCGGTCGACCTCTACACCACATAGCCACTTTAGTGCGTCTAGACCCGCCTTTTTAATGCAATCTTCGTATTCTGACAGCAGAAGTCAGAGGTGTAGACACGACCAGAGAGAGATAGAGACAGGGAAGGGGGGGATGCAGGAATGAGAAAAAGAAGGCCCTGCATTATGGGAAAGAATGTGGGCATGACAGGGAGCGAGAGAAAGTGAGGAGGAAGACAGAAAGAGGCAAAGAGCCATGAGGTGAGCCCTGCACACGTACAGCTGGTGCTCATGCCCTCAGGGTGCTTGCACAGTCACAGCGGCATCTGGCACACCATCAGATACCCTGCCAATGTCTGCCAAACAAGCAGGCCAGAAAGAGAGAGCTAGAGAGAGCGAGAGAGAGAGAACGCGAAAAAGGAAAGAAGCGGAAACTGAAAAAGGGAGACAGCAGAGAAGGAGAGATGGAAAGAGAGGAAGTGAGAATATCCAGCCTCTCTCCACCACACCCTGTCCTCCTCATTATATAGCCCTAATTAAGGATCAGTGATCTCATCTCAGTCTCCCTCTGTGAGAGTAGGGGAAGCAGGGCATGTGTGTGTGTGTGTGTGTGTGTGTGTGTGTGTGTGTGTGTGTGTGTGTGTGTGTGTGTGTGTGTGTGTGTGTGTGTGTGTGTGTGTGTGTGTGTGTGTGTGTTTCTAAAACAGTTGCTCCATCTTCACTTACCCCTTACTACAGGAAGGAAACCCTGTCTATTGCCAACCTCTCCATCTTGACCATCCTCTGTATCACATCACAACAGGCCCTGTTATCTCCACATTATCACTACCTTCACCATCCTCTGTATCACACCACAACAGACCCTGTTATCTCCACATCCTCTCTACTTTCACCATCCTCTGTATCACACCACAACAGACCCTGTTATCTCCACATCCTCTC
Organism: Oncorhynchus clarkii lewisi; assembly: GCF_045791955.1. Lineage (NCBI taxonomy): Eukaryota > Metazoa > Chordata > Actinopteri > Salmoniformes > Salmonidae > Oncorhynchus > Oncorhynchus clarkii. Next base: position 24,562,615 of record NC_092179.1, read on the forward strand.
TACATTCACCATCCTTTGTATCACACCACAACAGACCCTGTTATCTCCACATCCTCTCTACCTTCACCATCCTCTGTATCACACCACAACAGACCCTGTTATCTTCACATCCTCTCTACCTTCACCATCCTCTCTACCTCCACCATCCTCTGTATCACACCACAACAGACCCTGTCATCTCCACCCCCCTCTCAACCTCCACCCTCCTGTCATCTCCACCCCCCTCTCAACCTCCACTCTCCTGTCATCTCCACCATCCTCTCTACCTCCACCATCCTCTCTACCTTCACCCTCATGTCATCTCCACCATCCTCTCAACCTCCACTCTCCTGTCATATCCACCATCGTCTCTACCTCCACCATCCTCTCTACCTCCACCATCCTCTCTACCTTCACCATCCTCTGTATCGCACCACAACAGACCCTGTTACCTCCACAATCCTATCTACCTCCACCATCCTCTGTATCACACCACAACAGACCCTGTTATCGCCACCATCCTGTCTACCTCCACCATCCTCCCTACCTCCACCATCCCCCCTACCTCCACCATTCTCTGTATCGCAGCACAACAGACCCTGTTATCTCCACCATCCTCTGTATCACACCACAACAGACCAGGAAAACGACTTTCCTGAAGCGGATCCTGTGTTTTGCCCACCACCCAGGACAATGGATCGGATCCCAGTCGGCGAACCAAAACAACGCCGCCGTAAAAGGGGCAGACGAAGCAGTCTTCTGGTCAGGCTCCAGAGACGAGCACATCGCACACCGCTCCCGAGCATACTTCTCGCCAATGTCCAGTCTCATGACAACAAGGTTGATGAAATCCGAGCAAGGGTAGAATTCCAGAGAGACATAAGAGAATGTAATGTTCTTTGCTTCACGGAAACATGGCTCATTCGAGACACGTTATCGAAGTCGGTACAGCCAGCTGGTTTCTTCACGCATCGCGCCGACAGAAACAAGCATCTTTCTGGTAAGAAGAGGGGCGGGGGGTATGCCTTATGATTAACGAGATGTGGTGTGATCATAACAACATACAGGAATTCAAGTCCTTCTGTTCACCTGACTTACAATTCCTCACAATGGCTGACATTGAGTGGCTGCTTTCAACATACTGACTCAACTCCAGCCACTTTAATATTGGAAAAATAGATGTAAAAAATGTATCACAATGCCACTTAATATAATGTTTACATACCCTACATTACTCATCTCATATGTATATACTGCACTCTATACCATCTACTGCATCTTGCCATCTTTATGTAATACATGTATCACTAGCCACTTTAAACAATGCCACTTCATATAATGTTTACATACCCTACATTACTCATCTCATATGTATATACTGTACTCTATACCATCTACTGCATCTTGCCATCTTGATGTAATACATGTATCACTAGCCACTTTAAACAATGCCACTTTTATATGTTTACATACCCTACATTACTCATCTCATATGTATATACTGTACTCGATACCATCTACTGCATCTTGCCTATGCCGTTCTGTACCATCACTTATTCATATATCTTTATGTACATATTCTTCATCCCTTTACACTTGTGTGTATAAGGTAGCTGTTGTGAAATTGTTAGGTTAGATTACTCGTTGGTTATTACTGCATTGTCGGAACTAGAAGCACAAGCATTTTGCTACACTCGCATTAACATCTGCTAACCATGTGTATGTGACAAATACAATTTGATTTGATTTGAGCATCAAGAGTTGCCACTGAATCAGACTGAAAGAACAGACAGGCATCACATCAACCTGCTCCTAACCCAAAATGGCTGCTTATTAAGTTAATGACAGCAGCCAACATTTTAATTGAATTGTGCCGGCTCGACAATCACATTCGCCCCTCGCGCCTAGCCACCAGAGACGGCTACCATAGTAACAAAAGGGAAATGCCTCTATCAGTTTCTCAGACATCTGGGAAAGGAACAGAATGTACAGAACAGGTTGATCTTTTGGGTTAGTGGGTACCTAGTCAGTTGCACAACTGAATGCAATCAACTGAAATGTGCCTTCCACATTTAACCCAACCCCTTTGAAACAGGTGTGGGGGCTAACTTAATCGACGTCATCAGTGCCCGTGGAGCAGTCCTTTCTCAAGGGCAGAACAGCAGATTTTTCCACCTTGCCGGCTCGGGGATGTGAACAAGCAACCTTGCGGTTACTGTCCCAACGCTCTAACTGTTAGGCTACCTGCAGCCTAGTGTGACAGAGGAAATGTACTACTGTGCATATCGGACTAAGAGGATAATTCAGTGGGGTCTTCCTTCGAGAAAGTTGCCGATAGAAATATAATGAGTAGAGGTGACAATATTTATGATTCTACATGGCAAAGTACAATGTCTTTTCTACATGATGCATTTCTATCTGAACACTCAAAAGTTGCACCTTTCTGAATAAGTTAAGTGATAAAAATAGAATCTACATTTTTCCTGGAAATTTGGTTATCAGAGGACATTGTTTTAAATTAATTCAGTTGTAACTTGCCACATTGCACACTATTACATCTAATATGGCTAGCTAGCATTGTTGCCATGGCAGCATTGCAAAACATGACCTCTCAAAAGAAACAAACCTAAATGTATTAGATGATACAGAATAACAGCTGAAATGAATTCACTTTCCGTTTCTTCTTGACAAGTAACACGGACATCCTGTTTTCTTTCCAATGTTCTGTGGTATAGTGTGTAGCAGGTCATTGTGTTGATGGAAGTCTTTGTTACTAGTCTTTCTGCTCTTGGATTGAAGCTTGAGAGAGCTAGCGTGTTCAAATTGGAGTATTTGAAGGTAGAGAAGGGAGAGAGACTGTTATAGTGAGAGAGCTAGAGAGAGAGCTAGAGAGAGAGAGCTGTTGAATGGGCCCAAATAGGAGCCTGGTGTTGTGAGAGGAGAGTGGTCCTGGTTGAATAGTGTAATAGGAGCCTGGTGTTGTGAGAGGAGAGTGGTCCTGGTTGAATAGTGTAATAGGAGCCTGGTGTTGTGAGAGGAGAGTGGTCCTGGTTGAATAGTGTAATAGGGCCTGGTGTTGTGGGAGGAGAGTGGTCCTGGTTGAATAGTGTAATAGGAGCCTGGTGTTGTGAGAGGAGAGTGGTCCTGGTTGAATAGTGTAATAGGAGCCTGGTGTTGTGAGAAGAGAGTGGTCCTGGTTGAATAGTGTAATAGGAGCCTGGTGTTGTGAGAGGAGAGTGGTCCTGGTTGAATAGTGTAATAGGAGCCTGGTGTTGTGAGAGGAGAGTGGTCCTGGTTGAATAGTGTAATAGGGCCTGGTGTTGTGAGAGGAGAGTGGTCCTGGTTGAATAGTGTAATAGGGCCTGGTGTTGTGAGAGGAGAGTGGTCCTGGTTGAATAGTGTAATAGGAGCCTGGTGTTGTGAGAGGAGAGTGGTCCTGGTTGAATAGTGTAATAGGAGCCTGGTGTTGTGAGAGGAGAGTGGTCCTGGTTGAATAGTGTAATAGGGCCTGGTGTTGTGAGAGGAGAGTGGTCCTGGTTGAATAGTGTAATAGGGCCTGGTGTTGTGAGAGGAGAGTGGTCCTGGTTGAATAGTGTAATAGGAGCCTGGTGTTGTGAGAGAAGAGTGGTCCTGGTTGAATAGTGTAATAGGGCCTGGTGTTGTGAGAGGAGAGTGGTCCTGGTTGAATAGTGTAATAGGGCCGGGTGTTGTGAGAGGAGAGTGGTCCTGGTTGAATAGTATAATAGGGCCTGGTGTTGTTGTCTCACTAAGGGGCCTAATGGATGATAGCATGGTCTGGAACACTACTGTCATGGCACACACACACAAACAGGAACACATGCAGGTGCACACACTCACAGATGGATACAGACACGTGCATGTACACACAAACACACTCAGTCATCCCTCTCTTTCTGTGAGTAATTATCACACACGCTCAACGCCCTCTCTTTCTCCCACGGTCAGCTCACACTGTGGACCAGGCATCCTAAATCCCCCTTAATGTAGTCTAACTATTGGCAAGTCTATAGTGTACATCTCTAAAACAGTCAGGTCTACATTTTTTATTTTTTTTTCACCTTTATTTAACCAGGTAGGCTAGTTGAGAACAAGTTCTCATTTGCAACTGCGACCTGGCCAAGATAAGGCATAGCAGTGTGAACAGACAACACAGAGTTACACATGGAGTAAACAATTAACAAGTCAATAACACAGTAGAAAAAAGGGGAGTCTATATATACATTGTGTGCAAAAGGCATGAGAAGGTAGGCAAATAATTACAATTATGCAGATTAACACTGGAGTGATAAATGATCAGATGGTTATGTACAGGTAGAGATATTGGTGTGCAAAAGAGCAGAAAAATAAATAAATAAAAACAGTATGGGGATGAGGTAGGTGAAAATGGGTGGGCTATTTACCAATAGACTATGTACAGCTGCAGCGATCGGTTAGCTGCTCAGATAGCAGATGTTTGAAGTTGGTGAGGGAGATAAAAGTCTCCAACTTCAGCGATTTTTGCAATTCGTTCCAGTCACAGGCAGCAGAGAACTGGAACGAAAGGCGGCCAAATGAGGTGTTGGCTTTAGGGATGATCAGTGAGATACACCTGCTGGAGCGCGTGCTACGGATGGGTGTTGCCATCGTAACCAGTGAACTGAGATAAGGCGGAGCTTTACCTAGCATGGACTTGTAGATGACCTGGAGCCAGTGGGTCTGGCGACGAATATGTAGCGAGGGCCAGCCGACTAGAGCATACAAGTCGCAGTGGTGGGTGGTATAAGGTGCTTTAGTGACAAAACGGATGGCACTGTGATAAACTGCATCCAGTTTGCTGAGTAGAGTGTTGGAAGCAATTTTGTAGATGACATCGCCGAAGTCGAGGATCGGTAGGATAGTCAGTTTTACTAGGGTAAGTTTGGCGGCGTGAGTGAAGGAGGCTTTGTTGCGGAATAGAAAGCCGACTCTTGATTTGATTTTCGATTGGAGATGTTTGATATGGGTCTGGAAGGAGAGTTTAGAGTCTAGCCAGACACCTAGGTACTTATAGATGTCCACATATTCAAGGTCGGAACCATCCAGGGTGGTGATGCTGGTCAGGCGTGCGGGTGCAGGCAGCGAACGGTTGAAAAGCATGCATTTAGTTTTACTAGCGTTTAAGAGCAGTTGGAGGCCACGGAAGGAGTGCTGTATGGCATTGAAGCTCGTTTGGAGGTTAGATAGCACAGTGTCCAAGGACGGGCCAGAAGTATATAGAATGGTGTCGTCTGCGTAGAGGTGGATCAGGGAATCGCCCGCAGCATGAGAAACATCATTGATATATACAGAGAAAAGAGTCGGCCCGAGAATTGAACCCTGTGGCACCCCCATAGAGACTGCCAGAGGACCGGACAGCATGCCCTCCGATTTGACACACTGAACTCTGTCTGCAAAGTAATTGGTGAACCAGGCAAGGCAGTCATCCGAAAAACCGAGGCTACTGAGTCTGCCGATAAGAATACGGTGATTGACAGAGTCGAAAGCCTTGGCAAGGTCTATGAAGACGGCTGCACAGTACTGTCTTTTATCGATGGCGGTTATGATATCGTTTAGTACCTTGAGCGTGGCTGAGGTACACCCGTGACCGGCTCGGAAACCAGATTGCACAGCGGAGAAGGTACGGTGGGATTCAAGATGGTCAGTGACCTGTTTGTTGACTTGGCTTTCGAAGACCTTAGATAGGCAGGGCAGGATGGATATAGGTCTGTAACAGTTTGGGTCCAGGGTGTCGCCCCCTTTGAAGAGGGGGATGACTGCGGCAGCTTTCCAATCCTTGGGGATCTCAGACGATATGAAAGAGAGGTTGAACAGGCTGGTAATAGGGGTTGCGACAATGGCGGCGGATAGTTTCAGGAATAGAGGGTCCAGATTGTCAAGCCCAGCTGATTTGTACGGGTCCAGGTTTTGCAGCTCTTTCAGAACATCTGCTATCTGGATTTGGGTAAAGGAGAACCTGGAGAGGCTTGGGCGAGTAGCTGCGAGGGGGGGGGAGCTGTTGGCCGAGGTTGGAGTAGCCAGGCGGAAGGCATGGCCAGCCGTTGAGAAATGCTTGTTGAAGTTTTCGATAATCATGGATTTATCGGTGGTGACCGTGTTACCTAGCCTCAGTGCAGTGGGCAGCTGGGAGGAGGTGCTCTTGTTCTCCATGGACTTCACAGTGTCCCAGAACTTTTTGGAGTTGGAGCTACAGGATGCAAACTTCTGCCTGAAGAAGTTGGCTTTAGCTTTCCTGACTGACTGTGTGTATTGGTTCCTGACTTCCCTGAACAGTTGCATATCTCGGGGACTATTCGATGTTAGTGCAGTCCGCCACAGGATGTTTTTGTGCTGGTCGAGGGCAGTCAGGTCTGGAGTGAACCAGGGGCTATATCTGTTCTTAGTTCTGCATTTTTTGAACGGAGCATGCTTATCTAAAATGGTGAGGAAGTTACTTTTAAAGAAAGACCAGGCATCCTCAACTGACGGGATGAGGTCAATGTCCTTCCAGGATACCCGGGCCAGGTCGATTAGAAAGGCCTGCTCACAGAAGTGTTTTAGGGAGCGTTTGACAGTGATGAGGGGTGGTCGTTTGACTGCGGCTCCGTAGCGGATACAGGCAATGAGGCAGTGATCGCTGAGATCCTGGTTGAAGACAGCGGAGGTGTATTTGGAGGGCCAGTTGGTCAGGATGACGTCAATGAGGGTGCCCTTGTTTACAGAGTTAGGGTTGTACCTGGTGGGTTCTTTGATGATTTGAGTGAGATTGAGTGAGATTGAGGGCATCTCTCATATCGATCTTCAGTCAGGTCTCTCTCTCTATCTACAGTCAGGTCTCTCTCTCTATCTACAGTCAGGTCTCTCTCTCTATCTACAGTCAGGTCTCTCTCTCTATCTACAGTTAGGTCTCTCTATCTGTCTACAGTCAGGTCTCTATATCTATCTACAGTCAGGTCTCTCTATCTATCTACAGTCAGGTCTCTCTATCTATCTCCTTCCCTCCCTCAATCCACACGTCCAGTGAAGAGTTAAACATTCAGAACTGAACACCCTCTGTGACGCGTGCAGGTGAAACCTGACAGATGGTGTTTATCAGAGCTCAGAACAAATGTTGTATTACATCTCTCTCTATCTCCATCTATTTCCCCCATTACCTAATCTATCAGCAGTGTGTGTGTGTGTCTAACAGTGTGTGTCAGCATTGTATTTTTATCACAATGCAAAACAAAGAAAACAACTATCTCGTTAAAACCTGACTGCAATTATTGTGATGTGAGAAAAACAAAGGGGCTGATGACTGACAGGGTAATTAACACCTGCTACCACGGCAACCCACAGACTTAATTGAATTCTGGCCCAAGCCAGATCGATCCTGATTGATCGAGACAAACAATGCCTGGGGACTTTAATTGACTTTACTCAGGTGGTGGTAGGAGAAAGTTATGTGGATGGGATAGGTATTATACAGAGGGCATCAGGACACAGCGAGGAGAACTTTGAGTCTGACATTGTCTAGTCATGAAGGAAAAGATGGCAGTGTGATATTTGTTAACCACAAATGGGATTTGCCCCCTTTCGCCCTAAGCCTATCACTAACCTAATTCAACAACAAATAGCTCGCATTCTTGGTCATCATTTCCGATATCATCAATTTGCCTTTTCTAACACGGTCTATTGAAGTCTCAGAGCTATAAGGATTTCCAAACATACTAAGAATGTACTCAATTATGGGCTACTGCTGTTGGTCAGTCTTTCATTTTGAAAGGGACCAATTTATCCAATCTGTGAAATAAAGCCAATCTGTGCAATGATGCGATGAATCAAGTGTGAGTGAGAAACAAAAACCTGCAGACACTGCAGCCTTCCAGGAGATGAGTTTCATACCCTTCTTTCTTGGTGTTAAGGTGTGTGTGACTTTGTCTGCATCTGTGTGTGTGTGTGTGTGTGTGTGTGTGCGTGTGTGCGTGTGTGCGTGTGTGCGCGCGCGTGCGTGCGTGCGTGTGCGTGTGCGTGTGTGGACTGCTATGAACTGGTACTCACCTTGAGAGCACGAGAACGGTTGGCCAGGAGATTCTCTATGTTCCCCGCTGCATTAGCCACCAGCTGGCTGGCATCGTTGGACCCCACACTGAAGTACTTCCTGTGGCTCTGGAAGATCTGCACCAATCAGGAGATAGAGGGTCAAAGGTGACAGTGAAGCAATCAAGAGAGAGAAACAAGGGTCAAAGGTGACACTGGACCAATCAGGAGAGAGTGATACTTTGATAAAATATTGACATGGTGTATCTGAGAATTGTACCTATGAGGATAGTCACAAAAAAATGTACTTGATTACGTTTATTTGCAGGGACAATGAACACAATAATCCAAATGTATGTAAATGTGTCAGATGTGTCAAATGTGTCAAATCATGATGTCACCACTGTGTGTACAATGCCAGTGTAAATCAAGCAACATTATGCAACATTGGAGCACAACGGCAAACACCATTTACTGAATATGGAATATGTTTCAGCAAGAGGAATTAAACAATAAAAAATCAGAAATGCCAAACAGCCAATTATTTAGCAGCCGGAGGGGCTTTCTAGGTCCGACATTAAAACCACAGGCCTGTAGTGTGTGAATGTGTGTGCGGGCACTCGCGTGTGTGTGTGTGCGTGTGTGTGTCTAAGTCTGTGTATCGAAGTGTGTGTTTACTTAGCTAACCTCTGTGGGGCTGTGCAATGTGTTTCTGCTTGTCCATGAGTAATGATACTGATGGTTATTCTCCACATGCTCTTTCTGCTTACAAGCAAATACAATCCCCTCCCCTGTGTAGTAAACAAAGCAGCCATGCTGCCAGAGGTCTCAATGAAGGAAACCTACATATATTCTACTGCAACAGGACAAAGGAATGTACAGTCGACCATTGATATTATCCCACTCTCTATCTATATATATGCTATTGGGTCAAGATTAGGTCATAAAGTCTAGCTATTTTACCTCACCCCATGAGCATCAAATGATGCCTGCGACAGGAAATGAGCTCCAAACGTGGTATAACACCATCATGGTAAAGATGTCTGCTGTTTTCTTTCTTCTAAATGTCTGTGATGACAAGCAGGGCAAGAGGCAGCCCTGATATGGTGTCTGTTATGGGTATTTTCCTGAGAATACTGTGTTGCTCAAGGGAAATCATGCCTGTGTGTTGTCCCTGGGACGTCATGCATTGTGTGTATGTCTGAAAAATGTAATCCAAAAGGAATCTGAAGTACATTGACAATTACTGTGATGATTATTGTGCATTTCTTATTTCTTAATTATTTCTTATTTTTTTGTTTTCTGGTTATACATTGTTATTGATTATTGCATTGTTGGGCTATAGGTTTGCAAGAAAGACATTTTCACTGTACTTGTGCATGTGACATTTAAACTAGACATAATTACAGAGGCTCCATATCAGGCCTGGCTAGGCAAGAGGAGGAGAGGTGTCATAGGGTTATAGCAATCAACACAAGGGATGTGTCCCAAAAGGCACCCTATTCCCCATATAGTGCACTACTTATGACCAGAGCCCCCTGCATAGGGAATAGGGTGCCATTTGGGATGCAGCCAAAGTAACAGCTCCTCCTAACTGTCCATATCATGTAAGCTTGTTAGGGAAGGGGATAGGGATGTGGTGTTTGGAGTTGACACTGATAGTCCTTGAGTGTGGACATTCCCCTAGCAGAATACTGTAAGCAGATGTCCCACATATCACTAATGAGATGGCACTTTGTAAAGTCCAGATTTGTTGTGACAACCATCATTGTATTGTATGTGACACACATCAAAGTATGTGTGCGCATGTGTGTGTGCACGTGTGTGTGTGTGTGTGTGTGTGTGTGTGCGCGTGTGTATATTGATTGTTGAAATCCAGAGTTGTGGATGTGTGACTATGGGGTTGCAAGCTTCCTGTGCGTTTGAGAGGAGTGTGGTGGTGTGGTATATGCACGTTTGTGCACGTCTGTGTTCCTATGTTTACAAGGTGTACCTGTGTGTCCCACCTGTATGAGGTTCTGCACTCCGCTGGCTGTGTCCGTCAGTGTGACCAGCTCCTGCTGCATCTGCTCCACCCATTCCTTTATCCTGAGGAAACAATGAAAGCACCAATCAAAATCATTCAAATTAATTTACTTCCTGTAACCCATCGAATCCGATGATCAAATGGTTTTACTTATCCAATCACATTGATATCTCTGAACTGCTGTTTTCAGGATCATATTAAATTGGCACCAAACAAAAGACAATGGACTGAAACAGTGAGGGAAATACTGAACTGTTCAGTAAGAAACAGTTGCAAAACAGTTTGCTTCAGTGTGCACTAATAAATAAGACCCTGAAGGTGCAGAACGATCCAATAGAAATACATGTCTGTCAAATAGAATAAGGAATCAAGTTATCTCTATGTTACATTTCTATCTGCAAAGCTGTGAATGTTCCGCCTCACTGCATAAATAATTTTGACTTACTTTGATTCGCCAATCACCTTGCAGTAGATACCACATGACGACACATTAACAGAGCAGTTGAGTCAGGCAGTAACAGTACTGCTGACTATCACTTTATGCAAAACATATCTCGCCATGCAGGCTAATAAATTAAGCGGTCTATAAAATAGTCATGTTTACCCTGAGAATATGTGTTTTGACTCCCCATTAACTGTGCATTAGAGTAGATATAGATATAGAGAGAGTAGAGGATATATTCATGGTTGTCAGTGGGTGAGTAAAAAGGACAGGGGTGAGATAGTAGGTAATGTATGCAGGGATAGTAGAGGGAGAAATTAGTAACAGCAAGACTCCATTCTATCATAATGCTTTATTTTGATTGTGTTAATGAGATACAAATAAACTACCTGTACCCTATGTACCCTAACTGTACCCTATACAGAAACAGAACACTAGTTAACTGGCTCAATAAACTGTCTGTACCCTATACAGAAACAGAACACTAGTTAACTGTCTCAATAAACTGTCTGTACCCTATACAGAAACAGAACACTAGTTAACTGGCTCAATAAACTGTCTGTACACTATACAGAAACAGAACACTAGTTAACTGGCTCAATAAACTGTCTGTACCCTATACAGAAACAGAACACTAGTTAACTGGCTTAATAAACTACCTGTACCCTATACAGAAACAGAACACTAGTTAACTGGCTCAATAAACTACCTGTACCCTATACAGAAACAGAACAATATTTAACTGCCTGGCCGGTTCCCCTCTCTCCACTGGGATTCTCTGCCTCTAACCCTATTACAGGGGCTGAGTCACTGGCTTACTGGTGCTCTTCATGCCGTCCCTAGGAGGGGTGCGTCACTTGAGTAGGTTGAGTCACTGACGTGGTCTTCCTGTCTGGGTTGGCGCCCCCCCTTGGGCTGTGCCATGGCGGAGAACTTTGTGGGCTATACTATGCCTTGTCTCAGGATGGTAAGTTGCTGGTGGAAGATAGTGGTGTGGGGGCTGTGCTTTAGCAAAGTGGGTGGGGTTATAGCCTGCCTGTTTGGCCCTGTCTGGGGGTATCATCGGACGGGGCCACAGTGTCTCCTGACCCCTCCTGTCTCAGCCTCCAGTATTTATGCTGCAGTAGTTTATGTGTCGGGGGGCTAGGGTCAGTCTGTTATATCTGGAGTATTTCTCCTGTCTTATCCGGTGTCTAGTGTGAATTTAAGTATGCTCTCTCTAATTCTCTCTTTCTCTCTCTCGGAGGACCTGAGCCCTAGGACCATGCCTCAGGACTACCTGGCATGATGACTCCTTGTTGTCCCCAGTCCACCTGGCTGTGCTGCTGCTTCAGTTTCAACTAATCTGCCTGCGGCTATGGAACCCTGACCTGTTCACTGTGATTACTATTATTTGACCATGCTTGTCATTAATGAACATTTGAACATCTTGGCCATGTTCTCCTATAATCTCCACCCGGCACAGCCAGAAAGGACTGGCCACCCCTCATGGCCTGGTTCCTCTCTAGGTTTCTTCCTAGGTTTTGGCCTTTCTAGGGAATTTTTCCTAGCCACTGTGCTTCTACACCTGCATTGCTTGCTGTTTGGGGTTTTAGGCTGGGTTTCTGTACAGCACTTTGATATATCAGCTGATGTAAGAAGGGCTATATAAATACATTTGATTTGATCTGCCTCAATTAACTGTCTGTACCCTATCCAGAAACTGAACAATAGTTAATAGGCTCAACGGTGTATACAGTATGGATTAAGTAAACACTGAAAGTGTGTCAAGTTCACAGTGAGAGTGAGTGGTTCCTTCATTGTTCTGAAGAGAAAAGATCCATATGTAACCATAAGACCAAATGTGTTATAAATAAATGGATTGAGACACATTGAATAACCAGCATAGCTGCCATTTTGAACACATTTTTGTCCTCTGTTGAAAACGTTTTGCTACAGCGTGCCCTATTGAACACGAATCTGGTCACATACAATAGCGATGAAATCTACGCATGGTTGACGTGGGGATTGTGGACTGCATTGGCTCATTCATTACACTAGCAGTAGGGAATAGTCTAGCAGTGGGTGAATGGTCCATCCACAGGTAAACACAGTGATTGAGTGTGCAAATGTCCAAACAGCAGGTAAATGACATCTACTTGAAACACCTAAATGCAGACCCAGAGGAGACATGTGCTGTGTCCAAAATGGCACCCTATTCCTTATATAGTGCACTACTTTAGACCAGAGCCCTATGGGAGCCTTATGGGCCCTGGTCAAACCTAGTGCAATATATAGAGAATAGGGTGCCATTTGAGACTCATCCCTGATTTGAAGGACACCATAGCAGTACATGAACCCTCAACATAGTTAGGGGAGGAAGTATGAATCCATATCCATGAACTCATCAAGTGTCAAACACCTAGATGAATCTTATTACTTGACAAGTGAGACGTGGTACAGGCTCATCTTCTAGGGAGAAACACACACGCACACACACGCACACACACACACACACACACACACACGCACACACACGCACGCACACGCACACACACACACGCACACACACACACACTCACACACACACACACACACACACACACACACACACACACACACACACGTGAATAAAAACATGCAGGCAGGCACGCACCTTGCCCCCCCCCCCCCCCCCCTCTCCCAACACACACAAACGTGTTAAAAATCCTTGTCAATAACCATTAAAAATGCATGACTTGGGGTCATAAGGGAAATTAACTATTTTCCCTTGACTTTGGATACGTGTTATGCTATCCTATCTAATAACCCACACTGCAATGTGACTAGGGCTGTAAAACGTACAGAACCAGTCAAATGTTTGGACACACCTACTCATTCAAGGGTTTTTATTTATTTGTACTATTTTCTACATTGTATAATAACAGTGAAGACATCAAAACAATGAAATAACATATGGAATCATGTTGTAACCAAAAAAGTGTAAAACAAATCAAAATATATTTTATAATTGATATTCTTCAAAGTAGCCACCCTATGCCTTGATGACAGCTTTGCACACTCTTGGCATTCTCTCAACCAGCTTCACGAGGTCGTCACCTGGAACGCACGTCAATTAACAGGTAGGCCTTGTTAAAAGTTAACTTGTGGAATATCTTTTCTTTTTTAATTTGTTTGAGCCAATCAGTTGTGTTGTGACAAGGTGTTATTTAATAGTTTTGATGTCTTCACTATTATTCTACAATGTATAAAATAGCAAAAATAAAGAAAAACCCTGGAATGAGTAGCTGTGTCCAGACTTTTGACTGGTGCTGGGGGCTTGGGGGTAAGGCTGGAGTACTATCAGCACATTTCTGATCTCACTCACTCACACACACACACACACACACACACACACACACACACACACACACACACACACACACACACACACACACACACACACACACACACACACACACACATGCACACACACACACGGCTGCGCACTCATTCACGCTCACACACATGCTCACACACACACACGCTAACACACCTTTCATCCTAACCCCTCCATGAAGATATTAGTGCATGACATACCCTTGAGCCAGCACCACTGAGTCAGCACCACTGAGGCAGCACCACTGAGCCAGCACCACTGACACACTGCTGCTTCAAGACCTTAGCTCACAGCAGGAATAGCTTCTAGGGGTCACAGTAAGGTCCTAGCCTGCAGAGTCAGCTTTTGTCTGCTATGTGCAACAGGGTGGGCCCTGGAAATGTGTCCCATGGTCCTATCCAACAGGCTAGGCAGATGCAACAGGTGCCCTCGGCAATGAGGTCCTCTGTTAAAATGTAAATGTGTTGCCACTGCACTTAGAATAGCATTTGGACAGGAGATGCAGAGAGAAACAGATCACATTTAGAACGCAGCATTTATAAAATAATGAATAGACTTCATATTCTCTATGATGAGGCTCTACGACTGAACATATGGGCCGGCTATTTTGAATCCTTCTCTGAATACTGACCTTATGTTCTAGCTTTTATGCCGTGTTCCCTCAGGTAACCAACAACAGGTGGAAGAGCTTAGTAAATCTGGTCAAAAGCCAACTCTGCTTCGCGATTAAACAATGATTAGTTCTTACAGTATCCAATACTGTATAATAACTACAGACAGACGGTACAGCCTACAGCCAATTTGTTCTGTGTGTGTGTGTGTGTGTGTGTGTGTGTTCAGCCCCATAACTTATTTGAAACAGGAGAGGCAGCCGGTAATGAGGAGAGGGGAGCAACAATAAACCTTGTCCCATGGAGGGGCCACCGTTTCTGAGTAAAGATAATGTAACTGTCCTGTAGCCTCTGGCAGCTATGGAGGACCCAGAGGTCAGAGTGTTGGTTAAAAAATGACACCACATTACTATTGGTACACAGTGAACTAACGACTGTGATAAAAGCATTGCGAAAAAGCTTGCCTCATCTAAAGTCAAGGACAGGAACAGCATTATTATTCATGTCTCTAAACAAATAAGGGTTCTTGTATTGTTTAAAAAGACAAGCTCTACCTCAACACATAATGTAAAAAGTGTGATGTTACCACAAAGGAGGAAAAGCAATGCTTTTCTCTCAAAGACAAACCATGAAGTAATGTCTAAAAAAGAGGTTTCAACACTTAAAGAGCTCAACAAAGCCCTCTGAGAGGATGGAAACTTGGAGCGGGTCATGGAAAAACGAGATGACATCGCCCTACCCCCTCCCCCTCTCATTTCTCCCTCTCACTCTCCCTAGCGAAGGGGAAACGGAGGAAGGGGTGTGGGCTTTGAGGCGGGAAAACCCAAAATGGCTGGTGAGCCAGAGAGAGAGAGAGAGAGAGCCGAGCAATACAGCCAGTTGCACACTCCGGGGCTGGGTCTGAGTGGAGCCTTGTGAAACTCAGCCAAGTGTAAAGAGAGAGACCCATAACCCCCTAGAGCCTTTTCTCTCGCTGTCTTGCTGCTTGTGTTCTTAACATCCCCCACTTACACAACAGACTGTGCACATTTAGAAAACGGCGGACGTTTTTCATTTTCTCTTACTTGCCATCCTCCTCTTGCACAATGTAATGTTTGGGTTTGTTTTGCTCCGTGGAGAGAGCAGAGCGCAGATCAACATGGGTACACTGCCGGAGGTGCGCCCGAGGAGAGAGAAGACTGGTTTTTATGTTGGATGAATATATAATCTGATATGCAGAGGGAGAGCCTCCACTTTAAAAGAAATGACATGGACCTCCCACAAGGTTTCTTGCAGAGACATCTCAATTTAAATGCGTGTCTGTGAATTCCAAATGGAGAGGTGGTGATTTTTTTTATATGACTACATGGGAATAAATTCGGACAGGACAGATGATTACTATTGAATCAGTTAAGACGTGACCTGCTTCGTGCAGTATGGCACTCAGTTATTTTGTCAAAGACATATGATATGAGTGTTTTTATTCATTTTCACAAAATCAGTAAGCCATCCAAATACACCCCACCACATACAGGTGATTAGATAAAGATATTTAACTTGTTCAGAGAGTTCATTGGAGAGTTCCCCACTACTGGCAATGAGGATCTTTTGGTTAATCTTTTGATTCAATCTTTCAATTGCATCTTAGCCTCACAGAATTAGCCTCTCATATATTTAACCTATTAACCTTGTACAGTAGCTGGTGATTAGACAAATATTTTTCTCTCTCTGTCTCTCTGTAACAGAAGACGCCTCCCCAGACCAGCTGTCACCTGTGTGTATCGGAAAACATTGAAACCAGAGCACTGGGGCCTTCAGAGGACATAATGGGGTTCAAAGGTGAAGGGGTAAGGTGCCCCTCTGAGCCTATTCTCTGTGTATGTGCACGAGGACGAGCGCACGCGTGTGGAGGGTCTGTATTATGTACAGTAACTCATCAACTGAAGTGCTATATTGGGGGTGTGATGAAGCATAAAATAGGACAAATGTTTCCCTGAGTGTTCCCAGAGAGTTCCCCGAGCGTTCCCTGACTGTTCCCTGAGTGTTCCCTGAGTGTTCCCAGAGAGTTCCCCGAGCGTTCCCTGACTGTTCCCTGAGTGTTCCCTGAGTGTTCCCAGAGTGTTCCCCGAGCGTTCCCTGACTGTTCCCTGAGTGTTCCCCGAGAGTTCTGAGAGTTCCCCGAGCGTTCCCTGACTGTTCCCCGAGCGTCCCCCGAGCGTTCCCCGAGCGTTCCCCGAGCGTTCCCTGACTGTTCCCCGAGCGTCCCCCGAGCGTTCCCCGAGCGTTCCCCGAGCGTTCCCTGACTGTTCCCTGAGTGATCCCTGAATGTTAGAGTAGGATCTGACCCCAAGTGCCCTAGAAACATAGTATTTAACAGTACTATCCCCAATCAGGCCACCTCTCTGAAAGACTTGGAAACACAACACTATATGTTACAGTACAGCACTAACGAACAATAAAACAAATATATGTACTGCATGCTGTATACATCATTATTATCACTTAGTAGCTGTGAAATGTGTTGTTTTACAGGGTCAGCCATAGTAGCACAGCACCCCTGGAGCCAATTAAAGTTAAGTGCCTTGCTCAAGGGCCATAGTGAACAAGTTGCCCAAGAATAACGTGTTTAGCCAATAACCACGCACAACACAGAGTGGAGCGCCCAATCCCAGAGCCCGTTACAGAAGAGTGGGAAGCCCAGAATAGCTTGTCTGACTCAGACTGAGAGCATCATTGTCTGACCTCTGGCTGGATTAGCCCTCGGGTTACTTTGGACTACTGAGGCCATTTCTGTTCTCTCCTCTCCATTTCACCCAGCTTCTTTTTCAAAATGATGTAGCTACTAACTGAAGCAATGGGTACTTTCCAATATCCAGATAACCATTTAGAATACACACCAGAAGGTAATTGAACCATTCTCCTACACTCTTAGAAAGAAAAGTGCTATCTAGAACCTTTAAGGGTTCTTCGGCTGTCAAAGAGGGTTCTACATGGAACCCAAAAGGGTTCTCCTATGGGGACAGTCGAAGAACCCTTTAAGAACCCTTTTTTCTAAGAGTGTATATGTTTAAAATTCAATTTGTACTGCTACAGTGGTAAATTAAAAAATAAAAGCATATTCCAAAAGAAACCAACAGCCCCAACTCTGTGTCACGGTTTAAACTATTCCCCCCCCCCCCCATTTGGCTGCACTTGACAGTCCCATATTTCAACAACTTTTCAGGTGTCTGAACTTTTCTTCCTACCTTGCTGACAAAAAGGTATTTCCATTGATCAATGGCGCCATTGTACAGTGCACTGTTTGGATGCAGGATTTATTGTGGAGTGGACCAACATGCGCAGGTAGCCTATGTTTTCAAGTGATTTGCTTGACAATAAGATGAAGACATCATGACTGGTCGTGTTCATACCGAAGGTAAAAGGTGATACATTTATTATCGTTAAATGACATGTCTTTACTATAGGGCCCATCAACAAAAATAAAAAATGCATGAAAAAAGAAAGAAGACCATCCAAAATGTCACGTGTATTCTGATACACACTTCAATTAGTGTTACAATGCACTAATGTATCATAAGGCCTTATAAATGAACTTCTGAGGCATTTTGTGGGTGCCTAATAGAGTGTGTTTGCTTCATGCTAAGTATGCTAGGCTACTGTAAATATGTTTTGATTAGAAAAGTTTAGTTTTATTTCTCTTAGTTGTAAAGGCCTTGTACAATATGCTAACTGGCACACGTCGCTGGGTTCGGCTAGAGCTGGCAAGCAGGCAGTAAAGATGGGAGTTGTCCACCGCTGGGGCAATCTTTCTCACAAAAAGATCCCCGAGAGTTTTTTCTGGAAAGTCTCCCTTGAAGGATTCCTCTGAACTTAAAATGACTTCCTTCACCTATGCCAATAAAAAATTGTATTCCAACCCTCTCTCTCTTCTCTAAAACGTATTCTCCACAGCCACCGTATGCCCTCCACATAGGCCTTATTCATGACCACTTTTTCTCCATGTTTTCATTTCCATCTGCTCTTCTTTCCTCTGCTTCATTGCTCTGATCTGAATGAACTGACCAGGTGAAATCCAGCCTGATGATGAGCTTCCACCACATGGTTTCCACCTGTGAAGTCTTCTCCAATCATTGCAGACAAGGAGAGAACAGATTCCCAGTGTGAAAGAGCCAAGTCTCGCTTCTACAAGAACCCATTTAAACAGCAGAAAGTGATGACTACTCTTCAAGGAGACTTTCTTTCAGAAGTGTTGTGTCATTGTCGTCAGATACTGTTTTGTTTCTATGTCAAGTTAGACGTTTAATTCAGGGTTTGGATCTAAAGACGGTAAGACATCTCACGGAATCTCACCTCTCATTTCAACCTTTCATTAGTGATCCTCACACTTCTCCTCATTGCCAAGGCAACAGCTCTCAATTAGTACACAGGTAGCCTATAACAGTTACAATGACCCAGAGTAACCACACAGCCACAATGTCAGCCATTTTATTTTTACAAAAACACTGAAGTGGGCTTCCAACAGAGTCAGCATTCAGTCAAGCCTAAAATGTCAAATGTAATGTTTGAACTCCATAGCTGTACTGTTTTTTAATTTGTTTACTTTTGTTACTTCTGTTTGTATCAGGGCAGAACCTGACACCATGTAAACACCACTAGCCAGTAGAGAGCTCCATCGATTGCAAAGTCAAAGCCCCATCATTCCTGAGCACTATCATAGAGTAGAAACAGATCGACAAAGAGGTCAAGGCCCCATCCTGAAGCAACCCTTAGCCCCATCCCCGCAGTACTTAATGTAGATCTGAAAGATTTGGATAGGTATGGTAGTAGTTTCATCTTATCCCTGATAGGCTGGGTGTATATTTTGCCATATAGCTCACACCTATCCAATCTTTTCACATAATCAGATCTAGGGGGTAGGACGTGTTTCTGGACAGGACACAAACCTAAGATTAGCAGTTACCTCTCACATGTAACTGAGATAATCAGTGACCTAACTACTGGTGACCAGTAATTTTCAATGAAAGGAGGAGATGAGACACAAGGACATACACAGCGACTTAACGGTCCCAAGGAGAGCTAGCAACCAAAGTTCAACATTACCCAAGTTTATGCTAATTGTAGCGACGCAACTGCACAGCAGCCAGTTAGACTAAATACACCACTTTCTGAGTCTCTCCTCTCCACCACTCCTCTTCATTCCACTCTCTGCTGTTAACACAGGGCTGTTTTGACACTCACACTTTGTCAGCGGAGCCACACTTGATCTCTAAATACTGTCAAACTGTCAGGGAGAAGAAGCACGGCAGCAGGCAGCAACTGCCTGACAGACAGATGCAGACTGGAACGGGGGTGTTTATTTTTTATTTTTTACATAACATTAGTTATTTATCGGTCTCATACACTGAGTTAGTCTCTGTCCTCAACCCCTTATTAGTGATGATTTTTCCCTCTAATCTACTCTTAGAGGGATATACCAGTGACATAGGCGTGAGGAGGTGGGAGAGTGCGAGAGAGAGGGAGGCTATAATTTAGCCATCAGATACCTAATAAAAGCTGGTACTGTGGAGCAGTAGGCTTTAATAACCAACCTGACAGAACAATGGCGAAGACAAACAGTCTCTCTCTCTCTTTGGTATCTCTTTTTCTCATTGTTTACCTTGCTCTCTCTCTTTTCTCTGTTGCTTCATCTCTCCTTGTTTTTCTAGCACTCTTTATCTCTCCTTTGCTCCCCTTGCGTTCCCTCCCTCTCCCTCCTTTTCTCATTTTACCTCTAACCTCCTCTCTCTCCTTCAGTCTGTTTCACTTTAAACATCTCCTTTGCTCTCTATCACTCTCTCCCTTCCCCTCCCTCCCTTCCTCCCTCCCTCCCTGAGAGGCAAAACAGGCAGTTAAAGGAAAATATCCTCTTTATTTATCGAGGTCAATCACACAGTAATTGTAGGCTTTGTAGCTAGCTGTCTTCCATTCTCATTATCCTGGGCAGCGAGAGGTTATTGATGTTCTTCTCTCTTTCACTCTTCTCCCACCATCATTTTCCTGTTAAGAAGTCAGAGTACCGGAACACGGAACCCCTGCTTTGATCTGAGGCGGCTGGTTATGTGGGAACCCATGGCAACCGTGCTTGTTGCACTCCAATGGGTACTTATGGTATAAATAACAACAGAGAGTATATGAGGAGAGGAGAGACTGTCCACTGTTGTCCATGCATGTTCATTTCCCCTACAGTGGAATCTCCATGACATCACAAAATGACGATCATACACTAACAAATACCTTTACTATATCTCACTATACCGCAATACAAGGATGCCTGACACACACACACACACACACACACACACACACACACACACACACACACACACACACACACACACCTTGTATAACTAACCCTGTGGGGACACACAATTCAGTCCCATTCAAAATCCTATTTTCCATAACCCCTAACCCTAAACCTTACCCTAACCCCAAAACCTAACCTTAATAAACCTAAACCTAAACCTAACCCTAAAACAAACCCTAATTCTAACCCTAACACTAATTCTAACCTTAACCCCCTAAAAATAATATTTTACCTTGTGGGGACTAACAAAATGTACCCAGTTGGTACATTTTTTGTTTGTTTACTATTCTTGTGGGGACTTCTGGTTAAACACTTCCACCCCCACACACACACCCATATACACGAGAATAGTGTATATTTAATTAAATGATAAAGTTCCAACAGACACAGTAAAAATATACCCGGGGGTGTTGTGAAATTTCAGGTTACCATCGAAATGCAGCTTGGAGTGGGTGCTGCGTGGGTGCTGCCCTTTGGTTCTGGACATCTGACAATCATCTGACAGTCCGAAATGCCTGCACCGGAGTTCCCCCTCCACTGGATCAACCCAGCACTGTAGCAAACCACACCAGCCTTACCCAATCACCAGCCTTACCCAATCACCAGCCTTACCCAATCAACAGCCTTACCCAATCACCAGCCTTACCCAATCACCAGCCTTACCCAATCCAACCCAACCCATCCATCCCCTCGGCCTCACAAAATACACTATACCCACTTTTATGTGACATGTTAAAAATAGAAGATTAACCCTCCAGTCAAAATGTGCAATTAACATCAGACTACCACCCACACAATAAGGCTAAGTGCCTCTTTGCTGGGGTTGTTCAGAGTTAAGGTGTCTCTCTGATGAGTCCACTCTGACCCAACCAGTGTTGTAAACACCACTTGTGTCCACACGACTCCATTACAGACCACAAGGCCCATCGTGTCCAAATGCCTCTGTTATTTATTTATTATTGACTTTATAAAGTCTGGGATTAATGTGTGAACTGTTAGACTAACGGACATGAAGCACTGATGACTGAGCCTCCGTTGTTTTGGGGTATTATAGGATGTGTTAGCAAGTGGTGAATATAGCCAATGAATCAAAGACTCATCGTACATTGCAGTCAGACTATTTCCAAGGTACAGAAATTATCAATAAATTGGGAATTTTCCCTTTAAGATTTTGTCAAAATTCTGTTAGTTTAGAGCAGATTGGTCAAACGTTCCTAGAACTGGTGGTTTTGGTCTAGTTGGCATTCAAGTCTGACTAAGAAGGTTTTTAGCTCAATATATTGAAATAGCGTATCTAAGTTTCTTCAGCTGGGTTTAAATTCAAAGCAAGTTGCTGAGGATAGTTTAGTGATCCTTTAGACAAGGATGTCTTAAATGGCCTTCTCTGTCTCAACAGATAGACATGGTGTTGTAGTCTAATCCCAGATCTCATTCCCTGCTCCGGGATTCAAGAATACTGTACAGCGTTACATACAGCCGGGGTTCCTGTGGTGGACAGGGCATCGGTCCAAACAGCTGTTAACCATTCCCATTCCCAACGTCTCCTGGGCAACGTCTCGGAACGCAATGGAACATTCTGGGAAGTACCATGTGCCACAGGTGGCAGGGGACGACGTAGCCTAGTTTAGTTTAGCGTTAGCATAGCGCTGGGTGATTACTTCTACTTCCAGTCTTCCTAGTGTACACACATCAGGCCAGGCAAAGTAGTCTTTCATTCTTCCCAGAGGCCTGAACCAGAGGAGGGGGTGGAGGAGACACCGGACACTAAAACAACAAACAGGAGGCTGCACATAAAGTGTGGATCCCCCTAACCTTCAGTGGTGGAACGTGGGGGAGAATTATGGGGTATGGGGGGAACGAGTTAGCGCGGTACAAAGATATCCCAGACCAGTACAACCCCCAGGTCTGAGTCAGAGTCAGGACACTCACCCCCTACCCTAGAGGCTAGAGAGATCAAATATAGCCTGTGAGAGAGAGAGAGAGAGAGAGAAAGAGAGAGAGAGAGAGAGGGGGAGAGAGAGGGAGAGAGAGGAGAGTGAGAGCAGAGCGAGAGACAGAGAGAGAGAGCAGAGAGACAGAGAGAGAGGGAGAGAGAGAGGGGGGAGTGAGAGCAGAGAGAGAGAAAGAGAGAACAAGAGAGAGAGCAGAGACGGAGAGATTAGAGAGAGAAAGAGAGAGAGATCAAAGAGAGAGTGCAGCAGAGTTTGCTGTGGGCCCAGACCGTGTGCCCTGGTGTCTGGTTAGCTGGGTAACAGATATAGCCTTTAGCAGCTTACGCAGATGGGCCGTGGGCATTCCTCCTGAAATATACCTGCTAACACCAGCTCTCTCATGGGGAGCGGAGTCATACACAGACATACAACCCGGGTTGGCTTCAAACACCTTTCTAAAATATAATACCGTTAATATGGTCATAAGTAGACTCTTTTTACCTCTGACAGTTGAAAGTTAAAATATTTATGCAGAATAAGAAACCCATGCGGGATATTAACCCACAACCATGGTGTTGGATGCTCCACACTCCAACCCACTGAGTCAGTGGAACCTCCTAGTCAACAACTCAGCCTCTGAATACACGGTCGACAAACACCATTGTGTTCTAGTCCCTGTGCACGGACACAGACAGCTTCTTTAACTCTTTATTAACCATTGCCTCGGTGAGTGCAGAGAGTGTGGGTGGAGCGGATTCACATTATGCCAGCAGATCAGTGGAGACAGGGTTGGGAACACGAAAAGGCATATCTATTTAGCTGGTTGAGCATGAAATCTAATTATGCTTTAAAACTGAGAGAGAGAAACCCGGCGAGGAGGGTGATGGGAACCATGGAAATGGAGGAGAGGGAAGGAGAGAGAAAGGGAGAGAGAGTGGGACACGGAGGAGAGGAGAGAAGGGAGGAGGGGGAGAGGGAGAGAGATGGAGGGAGAGAGACGAAGGGAGAGTGGGAGAGGGAAGGGAGAGAGAGAGAGGGGAGAGCCTGAGTCAAAAGCAAGACGAATGCGATCACAGGCTTGACTGTAACCAGATAACATGACATGCACCCATCAGGCCAAAATTCCATTTATATATAGATAGGGTGAAGCTTTATTTAAACGGGGGTCAATAAAATGCTTATAAAGCATTATTTAATAGCTCATTACCCATGAACAACCGGTTTGGAAATATTTAATTAATCATTCATTTGTGTATTTTGTAGCAAATATATTTTCTAATCATGTATTTTGTAGAAAATACATTTCGTAATCATGTAATCAAGTCACTCAAAGGCCTTATTCATGCATTTAAACATAGGTATTGATTAAAAACTACATAATGATGTTTACTAACTGACTGACTGACTAACTGACTGACTGACTGACTAACTGACTGGATTACTAACTAAATGACTGACTGTGACTAACTGACTGGATGACTAACTGAATGACTGGATGACTAACTGAATGACTGACTGAATGACTGACTAACTAGATGACTAACTGAATGACTGACTGTGACTATCTGACTGACTGGATGACTAACTGACTGACTGACTGACTGGATGACTAACTGGATGACTAACTAACTGACTGGATGACTAGCTGACTGACTAACTGAATGACTGACTAACTAGATGACTAACTGAATGACTGACTGACTAGCTGACTGACAGGATGACTGACTAGCTGACTGACTGACTGACTAGCTGACTGACTGACTGACTAGCTGACTGACTAACTGACTGACTGACTGGATGACTGACTAGATGACTGACTAGATGACTGACTGACTGACTGACAGGATGACTGACTGACTGGATGACTGACTGACTAACTGACTGATTGACTGACTGACCGACTGGCTGGCTGACTAGCTGGCTGACTGACTAGCTGACTGGATGACTGACTAGCTGACTGACTGGCCGACAGGCTGACTGAAAAACTGACTGGGTGTCTGACTGGCTGGATGACTGGCTGACTGATTGACTGGCTGGCACCGGGCCTCTCTGGGGGCACAATCTGTGACATCAGACTTTGCATTTCAGATTCGATGATGTTAATCATCTGCCTCGAAGCCACAGAGCAGCCTAGGAGACATGTTCCATCTCAAGGAGAGAGAGAGAGAGAGAGAGAGAGAGAGAGAGAGAGAGAGAGAGAGAGAGAGAGAGAGAGAGAGAGAGAGAGAGAGAGAGAGAGGGAGAAGAGTGGCTGCAGAAAATCTGAGGCAGACAGACACTGGCATGTGAGGTTAGCACTGGAGCACAGAGATGCAGTCACGCACTGTGACAGAGAGAGGGATAGAAAGATGGAGAGGGAGGAGGGGGTGAGAGATGGGAGCAATATGAAAAGAGATCGAGAGGAACAGTAAGAGAGAAACAATAAGAGAAAGCAAGAGAAAGAGAGCGAGAGGCAGGGAGAAAGCAAGAGAGAGAGGAAGGGGAAAGAGAGGCGGGGAGAAAGAGCGAGAGAGCGAGTAAGGGAAAAAGAGAGAGAAACGTAGGGAGAAAGAGAGAGGGAGAGAGGCAGGGAGAAAAAGAGAACAGCAGGAAGAGAGATAGAGGCAAGGAGAAAGAGAGAGAGAGCGGCAGAGAGAGACAGGGAGAGAGAGAGGGGCAGGAAGAAAAAGAGAGAGAGAGGTAGGTAGAACGAGAGAGAGGCTAGGAGAGAGAGTGATAGAGGCAGGGAGAAAGAGAGAGAAAGAGAGAGGCAGGGACTGTAGAAAGAGAGAGGCAGGGAGAGAGAGAGAGAGAGAGAAAGAGAGAGAGAGAGAGAGAGAGAGAGAGAGAGAGGCAGGCAGAAAGAGAGAGAAGCAGGCAGGCAGAAAGAGAGAGGCATGAAAAAAGAGAGATAGAGGTAAGGAGAATGAGAGCGAGAGAGAGGCAAGGGGAAAGAGAGAGAGAGAGAGAGAGAGAGAGAGAGAGAGAGAGAGAGAGAGAAAGAGGTAGGGAGGAAGGGAGAAAGAGAGATAGAGGCAGACAGGCAGAAAGAGAGAGAGAGAGAGAGGCAGGGGAAGAGAGAGAGAGAGACAGGCAGCCAGAAAAAGGGAGAGGCAGAGAGAGAGAAAGATAAAGAATGAGACAGAAGAACATTCTCTAAAGCCAAGATGTTAATTGTGTCTTACCCCTGTCTTACAACTATAGGAGCACTTCAGACAATTTCCAGAGCTCCTCTCAACAGCCTGTGTGTGTGTGTGTGTGTGTGTGTGTTCATTATTTTATTCAACACCTCCTCTGTAATAGTCACTCAAAATCACTGTCAAAGTAGTAAAATGAGCAGTATGGTTACACTGCCAACCCGAGGACGGCCAACTGCTGCAGCTCTGATCACGGCAAAAGTGAGAAAAAGATAAACCCGGTCAGCTTTATATGGTAGTCAAGCAGTGGAGGCTCCTCAGAGGAGGAAGGGAGGGCCATCTTCCTCAGTGAATTTCGTTAAAAAAAACACACTGTTTTGCAATGAAGGTCTACAGTAGCCTCAACATCCCTCTGTAGGGTAGCACAATGGTGTAACCGGAGGACAGCTAGCTTCCATCCTCCTCTTGGCACACTGACTTAAATACAAAACCTAGGAGGCTCATGGTTCTCGCCGCCTTCAATAGACTTACACAGTAATTAAGACAACATCTGGAGGACGTCCTCCAACCTGTCAGAACGTATGCAGCATGAACTGACATCTTGTCCACCCAATCAAAGGATCAAATAATGAATATAGTACTGAAAGCATAAGCTACAGCTAGCTAGCACTGTAGTGCATACAATGTGATGAGTAGCTGACTCAAAGAGAGCGAAAGACAATAGTTGAAGAGTTTTCAACAAAAGTAATCTCTTCAAAAATGAAGGAGAAGCAACAGAGAGAGAGAGAGAGAGAGAGATTGTAATTTTGTTCACTTTCAGTTTCACTTACTTAGCTAGCAATTGCAGCCGGTTAGTTTAGTTACTCAAACACCCGCTCAAACAGAGGGATGCTATATTAGCTAGTTGGCTATGACTATCCAACACAACACTGGAACTCTTCCAAGTCAAGGTAAGCTTTTGGTTTAATTAATGTATTGCCACCGGGGCCCGTTGGTGGAACTGCTTACTGACAATACACTAACGTTACTGCATAATTGTAGCGGGTTTACTAACACATTAGTTATATTAGTTATGTTGACTTTACTTTAACTAATATGGGGACAACTATGTAGGCTGTGTGTAGCGGTTATGACATGGCTTGGAAAGGTTTTTTCCCCCGGTCACATATGGCTGATGTGTTGTTCATTGAAGTCCACAAACGAAGGGAGAAGGTGAGAGGAGGAGAGTGCATAGAGGCTAGAATGAATACAACGTGGCTGTTTATGAGTGATCAGGGGTGTATTCATTCCACCGATTCTGCTGAAAAATATTTCTTAAATGGAAGCAAATGAAACCGGGATAACATACCTGAATTTGTCCAATAGAAACTCTCATTTGGAACTGTTGGACTAATGATTACACCCTAGATCACCTAGATGCAGGCAAGAGTGTACAAGGCGGTATTGAATGTGTCACTGTCATCTCAACATTTTCTCTCGACCTGTGTGCACCTACATTGTAAACTTTCATTCATAGGCTAGGTTGCAGCAGCCTCCTGATGGGTACAGGGAAGATTTGAGTATCATGTAGTAGCCTAAACCTACCAATGTTACATTGAACTGGGTGAATGGAATATGAATGACAGTCATCCAACATGCTGTAATAGAAATAAGGCCTTGCTTATGAAAAAATGTATTGTCCTCCCTCACGTTAAACGGCACTGACCACCACTGTAGTCAAGTATTATAGCTAACCGGGTTGCCAGTCTGTTTATGCCAAGGTTAATACAGTCCTGTGGTGGGTAGAAGACCAGGTTTAAATCCCATCATTCACACTACTTCCTCAACGTCTAAGGAACCAATTGAATACTAGATGCCAGTGCGCGTCAGAAACTCGTCATTCGGCCAGCCCAAAAGGCATTTGAAAGAATTTTGGATTTCTCAATCATTGTCAGTTTAAAAGTCCTTTTTCATAGGGAATAATGTGTCAGTCAATCAACATTTTTAGTCTTTAAAACTCGACGACTACCATCAACCACTAAGTGTCTATAAAATCTCCCTCTATAACACTCAGTGTCTATAAATCCTCAATGCCTATGGCTGGACTACTCTGCCAGTATGACATCATCCTCTGGTCGGTGCCATTAGTATGAGAGCCAAATGGATCACTTGATCTCCAGGGGAACAGACCAAGAGAACAGAACATAGTTCAGGCAGTGATGTCACCCTCCCTCACAGGATGCTGCTGAGGGGAGGACGGCTCATTATAATGGATGGAATGTAGTGAATGTTACGCTATTAATGATATTAAATGAATGCCATTGCTATGAGCCCATCCTCCCCAATTAATGTACCACTGGCCACCTGTGCCCTCCATCCATGAGACCTGGGGTGAGGTGATGAGGTGAAACTATCATAATTTTGCAGAAAGAAATGTAACACATAGAACCAACAGGATTCCAAACCTATAGACAAACCTGATAGACAAACATAGGTAATCTAATCTACACAATACATTCCTATCTGAACGTTCTGTAACGTTGCACCCTCCTAAACAGACCCCTGAAGTTAGGCAGAACCAGATCGCCCTGGAGCTGAGTGGGGTGTCATTTGAT
The DNA here is from genome assembly GCF_045791955.1 of Oncorhynchus clarkii lewisi. Lineage (NCBI taxonomy): Eukaryota > Metazoa > Chordata > Actinopteri > Salmoniformes > Salmonidae > Oncorhynchus > Oncorhynchus clarkii. The sequence continues at coordinate 24,591,028 of NC_092179.1, forward strand.
TACTAGCTGCATTTGAAGCACAGAATAGCAGTGTGGGCATTAATAAACACATAGACAGTGAACCACTGCACCTGCTAGACATGTCAAAGTGAATGGGCATGTCTTCTGTTCTGAGCATGGCAGCTAGACATTTGATCAGTTCATTTGCCAAGGATCTAATTATATTTATGAAAATTGCATATAGAACTACCTTTTGACTTTTTTAGTAGTCACTGTTCCACCATTACATGCAAGGTATTCAAGGAAAAGGGAATGGGTGGGTAGGGATGTACTGCCTAACTCATATTGGATAGAAATAAAGAAGCCTATCCTTCCTAAAGTAATCAAAATGCCACCGCATGGCATGTCGCCGTTGACAATATGATGCCGACAATGGGGCCTTAGAAAGGGTTGGCGTACTGCTTTTTCAGTGTACATGGAATTGCGTGTGTAGAGCCATACATGTATTCTACAGTGGGCTGAGACTATTTGGTCATTCATTGCTTTGCCTTGTCACTGCACTGAGATGAAAGATTCAAGTCGTCCAATTCATTGAGTTGGACATGATTTACCTGAAGATACGTCAGGGGCGTTGCCAGAAGGGTGCTGAAATATGATTGTCCACACTTAGTGCCTCCCCCATCTTTCAATCTGGCTCAGATAGGAGAGAAAAAATGGTGCGTTTGTTTTGCCTGTTTAGCGGTATTACAGAGCTGGCTAGAGGACCATGCGGACGGCTCAGAGCTGGCGGGAAGGCTGGTTGATTGGATGACAGGCTTTAGGACTATGGAAGATGGCTCAACATGATCTCAGAGCATTTAATATTGCAATTCGTACAATATGCAACAAATTTGCAAAAAGTATGATATTTTACTAATTCAAATGCATTGTTGCTAACATGGCTAGGTGGCCAAGGCTAACGTTAGCTAGCAGGCTATGGGTTAGTTGTTAGGGTTAAGGTTAGGAGTTAGGTTAAAGAGTTAGGGGAAGGGTTAGCTAACATGCTAAGTAGTTGCAAAGTAGCTAAAAGTAGTTAGCAGTTGCAAATTTGCAAAAAATGTCTATGATGAGATTCGAACACAACCTTTGGATTGCTAGGCGTTAGCGTTATATTTTTGCCACAATTAACCTTCTGTCTTACGTAACCATACCAAATGTAACATATCATACTAATTTGAGTGTTGCGGATTTACATGTTCTATGTTACGTCTAGACCAGGCTGGTTGGCTAGGTAACTCCTGTTTGACTTTACAGGTGCTGAGCTAGTGTGTAGTTGCTAGCGTGTAGTAGCAAATTTCTGTAGGCTATGGCATGTATTTGTTCTAGAATGTTATGCACTTCCCTTATCACCTGAGGTGAATGAAGCTACAACAGCCAAGTTGATAATGGCTGAAATCATTTTTGCCTGTTTTTGTTGTTCTCCAAATATAATTTTAGAGCTTTTAAATTGTGTAAATCCAGTAAATCAGCTTCCACTTTCAAAAAATTCCTTGAAGGGGAAAAATATGTATTGGAGGGGGAGTTACCACTGAACATATATGAGTATCTAACTTGAATATGGATCACTTCAAATGTATTTATTTAATAAATTAGGGCAGATACAAATTAACAGTTGGAACAGTGATTCAATACAATGCATCATAGTTTAAAGACATTTTCAAAGCTATTTGTGATGTGATTTGCTGATTTCCCATGACCACCCAGGACTGGTTACTGCCCCCCACCCCACCCCACCCGCATAGAATCACCCGGGGTAGCCTGTAATGACAATAGCCTATTTATTATGACTGATTGATCCGCCACTAAATCAGTGTAAAGTGTGTTTAATCAAACGAAGTCGGCTATTAACTACAGGCTAAATTCAGCAAGATCCAGAAGCACAATTCAAACATTGTCACAGTTTTCGAAGACGTTATGCATTTCCATTGACTGTTTGTTTTCATAAACCGATGGGTAACCGTTTGCAATGCAATGCAAGTTTTTCCAAAAATGTTGTAGGCTATTATTGGGCTATTTGTAAACATAACAACATTGTCAAATAGGCTTATTATAATGATATACTTATTATATTATAATAATATAAATAAAAACTATCCTACATCACAATAGCCATACATTTATTGTATTAATTTATTGTATTTTGCTTTAGGTTTAGTATTGGGAAAGCAAACAGGCTGTCATCGGAGGACAGGCTGTCATCGCAGGACAGGCTGTCTGGTAAGGCTACTTACAGAAGTGGCGACGGGAACTGCACGGTTGACACACTATTTAACGAAGCCAGAAGTAAAAGTAGAGCGGTGAAGGAGCTGTAGGTATCCATGATTGAACGGAGTTCCCAACACACGATATTAAAAAACGACTCAAGACAGGGAAAGAGATGCGTGAAGCAGTCCAAATCCTGGAACCGTGTGCGTCTTCTTGCGCGTTCAGTGGACCTGTCACGCAGCCATCGGGGGACAGTTTGAAAACAAATCTCAGCTGGTTCGTCTCCCCCTGATGAGTTTGTGTTTGTATGTCTTTTTGAAAGAGTGTGTGTCAGATCTCCGGCGGTAACCTTACAAGAAGCGCCCAGTGTGTTTTTAGAAGAGTGGAGAGGGAGGACGCCCCGTTCTCATATCTCCCCCGCTCGTCAGCACGGAACAGTGTGTGTAGGAAATGTGTGTGAGAGAGCCCTCCCGAGCGGATCGGTTTCCGAGCCCCCCACTCCACTTTACCCCCACCCCTTGCCTGAGAACGATCATCATCATCACGCGTTGCTCTCCATACAAGGCACTCACTCCTCACTGGGGCTGGGCAACGAACGGCCACCGCCTAGCGAGCACACAACACCAGCCAGACCGACTCAAACTCACTGGCAGACAAAAACTGCATCCCTTTTCATTTTAATATACATTATATCACATATGTATGATATTGATGATATTTCTATCGGGACAAAGGAAACTGTTCTAAAATTGTGACTGCATGGCTTATATAAAATAGCAGTTATTTTTTTAAAGGTACCAGATCATTTTAACAGTCTGACCCCTGCCCCTTTGCTTGCTAAACTGAAGAATTGGGCTGGGGATATATAACCACTCTTATATTTGCATCTATCTATCTATCATTAATACATTTTATACAACTGGTGGGTGTAATGCTGATTGGTTAAAACCGCATTCCAGCTTGTGTCTATTCCACAAGTTACCATCGGCTAAATCTATGACTTTAAAATGACTATTTACTATGTTCCATCTGACTGCGCAATCCACTGTCTCATCAGCCCAGCCAAGCAATTTATCAACTTGATCTCCACTATAAAATGCATCTAGACATTATCTCACATTTGTTTTTGACTAACATTTCGTTTTCAACAGCGGAGATTTGTTTAATCCTTACTATCTGTCTCTCTGACATTTGCAACATTGTTTCAATATTCAAATTCAATCTAAAACTGGTCATGAACATGTTGGGAGTTGGGACGAGACAGACAGGCGTTTCTCAGCCAGTTGAAATCATGAATCAGCTGGCATAATTTTTGGGGATATATACAAATATATATATATTCCTGCTTCAGTTTGAAGTGATTGTGTTAGCTGTGTTGTTGGCTAGCTCTTCTGAACAACAATATCCTGACAAGTGAGCACATTTCCTTTGCCAGGTGAAATCGCACCTCATTAGCTCATTGTTATGGATGTATCAAAATAAAAGTCTCTAGAAACTGCTCAAAGAAATGCTAATGCAGCTACTTTGCTGGTATTCTGGCTGCACTTTTTTGACGTGACTAAGTTAGCCGTAGTTGTCTAGCTGGCAAGCAAACAATAAGAACGTTGACAGCCAGTATGACAATGGAACATTTAGAACGAACGACTCGCGTCTATAGATACAGAACAAGAAGACTGAATGACTGGGTCACGTCTCTTGCAACCGAACCGATAGAAGCAACCCTAGATTTGTGTTGGGACTATATCTTGTGGAAAGATGCAATAGTATGAACAAATTAATCAAAATAATGTTTTTAATGAAAATATGTCAATCGTTATTTGTGACTCGTTTCAGGAAACTAGGGGTATTTTACGAGTCACTACTTCACAGGAGAGCCATTTGAATGTAAACAATTTTTTTATTAAAATGCGTTCTTTTGCAGAAATGCTCTCTGGAACATGTGAACTTTCATGTGCCTTAATAAAAAACTTGTATGCCATCTGTAAATACAATTGTTAAATTATGAGCCTAGTTGGTTTAGCCACGGAAAAAGTCAGCAACCCTCCCGCTAACCATGATTGGATGAGATAATGAGTGGGATGGACATGCAGAGAGTTGTGTTCGGATTGGTCTGCCATGTAGCATGCTTTTGTCTATAGCATGAGCTGGTTAGTATGTGTAGGTAATCCTTTCTACCACAGCTATTTTGAAAGATATCATGTAGTGAACTGCATAAGTGTTGCTGTCCACTTTGTGGAGGACCAAGGTTTGAAATCACAGGAATTAGAGTATGATAGCTAATGAGATGGAGAATATTCTGGTGTTTGATTGCAAATATGCAGAGAGAGTCGAAAGGGAACACATTGTTGTATAAAACACTTGTCTCCGGATTACATCTTCAAACTAAGGGCAACCATGGCATCCATGACAGAGCGGGAGAACCGTTACCCATGTATACGGACGGGTAAGATAGTCTAGCTAGCTACATTTTCAGATATTAAACGTTTGTAATTTTGTCAGAAAGTCATTTTAATTTCAAGTTAAAGTGTACTGTTAGCTAGCTAGCTAACGTTAGCTGGCTGGCTCGCTAGCTAACGTTACATGTATGATCTGTGTAGTAATATTATTTGTATCTCAGAGTCATTTGCATTGTTAGTTGTAGCGTAATGTTAGCTTGCTAATATTGAACCTGGTTGGTTAGCTACCTGCAGATTCATGCAGGGTAGTAACGTTATGAGTTGGGATTTTGGTTCATTGTTTAGCTAGCCTGCTAGCTACATGTCTAATCAAAAGACTCCACTGTCTTTTGCAAGTAACCATTTCAATAGAATGTTCATGATGTCACTGCAACAACTGTTGGTAGAAATAGGAGGTAAATTCACTCTGGCTATCTACTCCGATTTCAGAGCGCTTTTGTCTGAGTAACTCACAAAAACCTGACAAATGTACAAACGCTCAACACCCTTTGAATATTTCCGGTGTCAGTAAACATTGGCAAAAGAACGTAACTCAATTGTTGCTAGCAGCACAGTTGCAGTCACCAATGCTCTGGATAACATAAAAACAGCATAACCAGCTCTGCTAGGTCGAGTAAAATGGTTAGCGTGAGCTGTTTTCTAATTTGGAGTCAACATGGGCCAGCATCCCTGTGGAACGCTTTTGAACACCTTGTAGCATCCATGCCCTGATGAATTAAGGCTGTTCTGAGGGCAAAAGGGTTGCAACTTAATATTAGGAAGGTTTATGACTAGAGTTTAAGAGCCTGTGTGAGTGATATAAACCCAGATGGCTGGTTAATCTATGAATAGCTCATAATTCAAGGCACATCATGATTATTACCCGTCATAGCTATCATTCCTGTGCCATCTGTAGGCCTAGATGTGCAGTGTTTGCCATACAGGGCTGTGGAGCGATCCGGGCGCTCCGCTGCCCCTATTATACCAATCAGAGATATATTTACTGTGCAAATAAGTGGCGCGCTCCTCAGCTCTGCAAATATCAGGTTCCACCAGCAGCCATATTAAATAGTTGTGTAAAGGGACCTCTTCCTAGGGTCCTGGTTACATGAGAGTATTTACCATGCACCACCACCAGACTGTACTGGACATACAGTGCCTTTGGAAGGTATTCAGACCTCTTGACTTTTTCCACATTTTGTTACGTTACAGCCTTATTCTAAAATTGATTCAATCAAAAACAATCCTCAGGAATCTACACACAATACCCAATAATGACAAAGAGAAAACTGTTTTATTTTATTTTAAATGTTTGCAAATGTATTGAAAACAGAAATACATTATTTACATAAGTATTCAGACCCTTTTCTATCAAAATTTAGCTCAGGTGCATCCTGTTCCATTGATCATCCTTGAGATGTTTCAACAAATTGATTGGAGTCCACCTGTGGTAAATTCAATTGATTGGACATGATTTGGAAAGGCACACACCTGTCTATATAAGGTCCCACAGTTGACAGTGCAACCAAGCCATGAGGTAGAAGGAATTGTCCATAGAGCTCCGAGACAGGATTGTGTCGATGCACAGATCTGGGGAACGGTACTAAAAATGTCTGCAGCTTTGAAGGTCCCCAAGAACACAGTGCCTCCATCATTCTTAAATGGAAGAAGTTTGGAACCAGCAAAAGTCATCCTAGAGCTGGCTATCTGGCCATACTGAGCAAATGGGGGGGGGGGGGGCCTTAGTCAGGTAGGTGACCAATGGACAACCATTTCTGCAGAACAACACCAATTAGGCCTTTATGGTAGAGTGGTCAGACGGAAGCCACTAGTCAGTAAAAGGCACATGACAGCCCGCTTGGAGTTCGCCAAAAGGCACCTAAAGACTCTCAGACCATGAGAAACAAGATTCTCTGGTCTGATGAAACCAAGATTGAACTCTTTGGCCTGAATGCCAAGTGTCATGTCTGTAGGAAACCTGCCACCATCCCTACGGTGAGGCATGGTGGTGGCAACATCATGCTGTGGGGATGTTTTTCAGCAGCAGGGACTGGGAGACTAGTCAGTATCAAGGCAAAGATGAACGGAGCAAAGTACAGAGAGATCCTGAGAAAACCTGCTCCAGAGCACTCAGGACCTCAGACTGGGGCAAAGGTTCACCTCCCAACAGGACAAAACCCTAAGCACAAAGCCAAGACAATGCAGGAGTGGTTTCAGGACAAGTCTCTGAATGTCCTTGAGTGGCCCAAGGAACCCGATTGAACCCGATCAAACATCTCTGGAGAGACCTAAAAATAGCTGTGCTACAACACTCTCCATCCAACCTGACAGAGCTTGAGAGGATCTGCAGAGAAGAATGGGAGAAACTCCCCAAATACAGGTGTTCCAAGCTTGTAGCATCATACCCAAGAAGACTTGATGCTGTAATCGTTGCCATAGGTGCTTCAACAAGTACTGTGTAAAGGGTCTGAACACTTAATTAAATGTCAAAATTGTTGCTTCGTCATTATGGGGTATTGTGTGTAGATTGATGAGGGAAAAAAACAATTTAATCAATTTTAGAATAAGGCTGTAACGTAACAAAATGTGGAAAATGTCAAGTGGTCTGAATACTTTCTGAAGGCAGTGTAGTTGAAGGGTAGACACATGAGGGCATGCATGCCTGCCCAAATAAATCCTCATTATAGTAATTAACCAATTACATCAGAGCATTTCACAGTATCACAAAATGTACAGTTGTCAAGAAGGAATTACTGGAAATGAGTGTCTCACACACATACACAAGCACACACACACAGCTCATTCTTCATGTGTTTAGTCTGTCTTAAACAGGAAGGCAAACAGAAGGCCCCCTTTAACAGGATTACACTGGATTAAATCAGGATAATGTGTTATTACTAAAGCCTAAACTCAACAGCAGCCAGCTGAATTACCAAAGACATCACATTTGGCAACGGTACAGCTGATGGATATGCATGTCTTCAATATATTTGAATGATGATATGAGACTGATGATATAATAATTGTTTGATATAAGAATTCCTGCTATCAGTGTCAGCTGATAGCATGAAACCTAGAGAACCACCAAGACCTACCATTTACTACGGCAAAAAATACTTCAGGGAATAAACCTCTAGCACTCATAAACCAGTACACAGGTTACCAGCTCTGAACACGTCTCTGAACATGTCTGTCTCTGTCAGCTTGGAAGAAAACGGTTTGTCTATCATCTGGCTATTGATAAAGAGTCAGATCTGAAAGTAAACACTGTCTCTGTGAAATGTACATCCCACCAGTCTTACAGTATTCCTATCAAATATCTAGGAGCAGAGCAATATATATATATAGAGCACTGGATAGGACCTGCTACTGAGAATGCATGTCTATATTGGTGGATATGCACAGTTGGCCTGTGGCCTTGTCGCTAATATAACAGAAAGCCAGCTGAACTCAACCACATGTCTAACTGGTCCCTGGTGGGCGAGAGAGAGAGAGAGATAGAGGGAGGATAGTGAAGAGAGAGGAGATTGGAAGAGTGAGCGAGAGGAGAGAGAGTGGAAGAGTAAGAGGGAGGACTGTTCCGAACTGAATTAGCGACTGCTGGGTGCAGGTGGGGCCACTCTCTCACGACCAGCCCCCTGTCGCCCTGGGATTCCACCCTAGCAGCCATTGCCTAGCAACGCCACACCGTCTCCTCACAACGAGCGGCTTCTTCCAAACGAGCGCATGGTGAGGATGGGGGTGTTGCGGCTGAGTGTTGCGGCTGAGTGTGGGAGGGAGGTGTGTGTGCCAGGGTTTCGAGTGGCACTCACAGCACTTACGACTCCATTACAGGTTATTTAAGGTTAGTGAAAGCTCAGCAGCCCTCATCTTCAGTTCAAGAATAAACAAACAACAAAAAAAAGTAATGCTTAATACTGTTTCATTTCCCAAACATGTGGCAGCTCATTAAAATATATTTGCAGGGCAAAGAGTCTTTGCATTTTATTTAAATGACTTTTGAATCCCTTTGGGTCAAAATCATCCGCTGGCCTTTTTCAGATCACATTAAACGTGTAGTGTAATAAAGCACACACACTGTCTCTTCACTCATCACTGGCTTTGTGGCTTTCATTAGTTAAGGCTATTTTAGGGATGTTGACATCGACGACAGTTGGGCAGATTCGTGCATATACAGTACCGTATCCCAAATGAAAACAACATGCGATTTGAAGGTTCAATGCAGCGTTTCTTTAAAACAAATCTCAATATCTAATCAGTACTGGGTCAGAATTAAGTCCTTTACTGTGATGGTTTTCAATTAAAATTGTAAAAAAGAAACAAAAATAGTTCATCAGCAAAGAGGAATTTCTCAAGCAACAATTTTGCTGGGACTGTCTCGGGGGAGTGGTCCGATATTATTGGCAGAGAGATTTGGAACTCTTTCTTATTGGTCTATTAACTCATTTATGTCACCAGGCAGGCCAAAACTCCATCCCACCAAAACAGGCTGAAATTCAGCCGGTCTTCAAACACTTCTTACACTAAAAGGGCTCTCTCATCATTTTCACAATTTCACAGTATTATTCCAATCTCATAGTGTGGACACATATAAAACACAGAACTGGGCACAGAACTGGGCCTTTAATGCAACTAGGCCCAGCATTTGGAAACCTCTGCAAAATAGTGCAAAACACAAATGTCATCAAAGAATCTGTTCAGAATAGTAACTCATGTTTCAATAGCTATATTAATTCATGTTTAAGTTAGCAATGAAATTGTGCATCAGGGCTGTATTCATTTATGATTTTTTAAATGTAACCTTTATTTAACCTTATTTTACAATGATGGCCTACCCCGGCCAAACCCTCCCCTAACCCGGACGACGCTGGGTGCGCCGCCCTATTAGACTCCCGATCACGGCCTGTTGTGATACTGCCCAGAATCGAACCAGGGTCTGTAGTGACCCCTCTAGCACTGAGAGGCAGTGCCTTAGACTGCCGGGCCACTCGGGAGCCTCATACAGTCTCATACAGAGACTCAGAGAAAGGAGTGCTGATCTAGGATAAGTTTTGCCTTTTAAAACCCCTTATGGTCGATGTCCGCACCCCGTGGAAATCTAATTAGCATAATCAAAAATCCCCATACAAATCTGTCAGTTTAAGCTAGAGATAGTGTATCTGTTTTTTGTCTTTGGATGTCTCAATCCACAGCATCTGCCTATGTAACACTTCCACATCTGCAGTGAAAGGTGACAGAGCTAGAGCGGTGTTTGTCAGAGCATGAGACATCCTGAAAATCAGTCTTCTCACAAAATGGTCTGTAGCATCTGAACGGTTTGGCCTAAAAAATATTATGACCCCCACAAGTGTCCTGGGACTCGTCTGAATTCGGTACAGCCGATCTGCCAACTTCTATCTGTAGCGTCCCAACAGTTTGGTGCAGTCTATCACAGTGCCATCCGTTTTGTCACCAAAGCCCCATATACCACCCATATACCACCCACTCATTGCGACCTGTATGCTCTAATCGGCTGGTCCTCGCTACACATTCGTCGCCTGACCCACTGTTTCCAGGTCATCTATAAGTCTTTGCTAGGTAAAGCTCTGCCTTATCTCAGCTCACTGGTCACGATAACAACACCCACCCACCCGGGTCGTGCCAATTCATGTAAATCTCCAATAGTGTAAGTCCATTGTCTGTTATGATGGTCCACATATTCCAGCATCGTACAATTCCTATAGCTGCCATTAAAATATCATATCCAGGGAGCCGTAGTAGCATGGAGGTCACTGCGCCAACCAAATCTATCTCCGTAACCGACCGTCCCAAGTGACAACCGGGGTCGGATATGCTTTGCTGGCTCTCTGAGGAGAACGGATGGTGGCTGTCTGGGATATGATGTTTGGGGAATACGACAGTGGTGAATGTCATTCCCCATGTCAAGTGACTGTTGGCATTATCATTTTGGAAGGCTTTGCTAAAGGAGGGGAACTCAAGGAAGGACAGATACGCCTTTTGGGTATCCGGGTGAGACGGTAGGTTAAGGGAAGAGGTTCCACAGAGACAGATGATGGGAAAAACAAAGATACTCATTCTCAAATCAACCCCTAGCTCCTAACCCTTAGACCAGGTCTCTCCAACCCTGTTCCTAGAGAGATATCTTCCTGTAGGTTTTCCCTCCAACCCCAGTTGTAACTAACCTGACTCCTCTTAGCAACCAGGTAATTATTAGAATCAGGTTCGCTAGATTTGGGTTCGAGTGAAAACCTACCGGACAATAGCTCTTCAGGAACAGGGTTGGAGAGCCCTGCCCTAGACACTGAAAGGTTTGGATAGGTTTAAACATTCATTCTAGTCTATCATGGAGCAAGGTAGCGCTACTCCCCTGTTGTTGACACCTGTCCTATCCTTTCCAATCTCGTGACTAGATCTACATGTCATCGGCTAAGAGAAGGCAGTGTTCACCAATAAGTCATTCCCTCATGGAAGAAAGGGAGGAAGGGACAAATTTGATCATTTTAATCTATTTAATCAATTAAAGATCCCAATTGAATCACCACCAATGAGCCAAACGGGCAGATCATGGGTGATTCAGCAGTAAACCAGATCAAGTTGGTGCTTCTGTTTCTTGTGTCAGGCCATTAAGAATTATTATACAAGTCATAACTGCCCGGGATGCTGATTAAACTTTAACATTGACCGTTGCCATGGAAACATTGCCTGGCTCTGGAAGAATTATAAAACAAATTCCACTTGGCAGGCCCATAAGAGAATGAAAGAATGCATTATTTGTTGCATGAATGTAATTTCCCATAGTCCGCTGTCATCCAGAATGTCAGAAGGACATTCAAGTAGAAAAAGAGAAATGGGGGTAAACCAGGACCCGTATGTATTAAGCATCTCAGAATAGTGCTGATCTAGGACCAGGTCCCCCCTGTCTTAAAAGGCAAAGCTAATCGTAGATGAGTACAGCCCTGATGCACAACTTCATTGCTTATTTAAACATTCATTCATGTTGCTATCCTTATTTGTATACATACATTAATTTAAATCCAGTCAATCTGAGATCATCACATCATGTAATTAATCTCACGTTGGCTATTTTATGTCTGGGACATTAGTTTCAGGTATAAGTGACAGCTCCTCCCTGGCTGTTTGGCAGCCGGACCTGATCAGGCGGTTCAGTATAAATATAGTGGCGCAGGAAAAAGGGCCAGTCATTCAATTACAGTCCAGATGGACCCCGCCTCTTTCTCCAGCAACCCGACAGGTCCCCTGTGTAATTATATTACCCTGTCTAATGGCTTCTATCATGTCACTTATCTCCAGTCTGGAGGGAGGGATGGAGTGAAGGAGAGATGGAGAGTGAGGGAGAGATGGAGATAGAAGGAATGGAAGAGACAGGAGATGGCATGAGGAGAGAGGGAGAGAGTGAGGGAGAGAGTGATGGAGAGAGGGAGAGAGTGAGGGAGAGAGTGATGGAGAGAGGGAGAGAGTGAGGGAGAGAGTGATGGAGAGAGGGAGAGAGGGAGGGAGAGAGTGATGGAGAGAGGGAGAGAGTGAGGGAGAGAGTGATGGAGAGAGGGAGAGAGTGAGGGAGAGATGGAGATAGAAGGAGTAGAAGAGTGGAAGAGACAGGAGATGCCATGAGAGAGAGGAAGAGAGTGAGGGAGAGAGTGATGGAGAGAGGGAGAGAGTGATGGAGAGAGGGAGAGAGTGAGGGAGAGATGGAGATAGAAGGAATGGAAGAGACAGGAGATGGCATGAGGAGAGAGGGAGAGTGAGGGAGAGAGTGATGGAGAGAGGGAGAGAGTGTGGGAGAGAGGGAGAGAGTGAGGGAGAGAGGGAGAGAGTGATGGAGAGCGGGAGAGAGTGAGGGAGAGATGGAGATAGAAGGAATGGAAGAGACAGGAGATGGCATGAGGAGAGAGGGAGAGTGAGGGAGAGAGTGAGGAAGAGATGGAGATAGAAGGAGTGGAAGAGTGGAAGAGACAGGAGACGCCATGAGGAGAGAGGGAGAGAGTGAGGGAGAGAGTGATGGAGAGAGGGAGAGAGTGATGGAGAGAGGGAGAGAGTGAGGGAGAGAGTGAAGGAGAGATGGAGGGGGAGGGAGAGATGGAGATAAAAGGAGTGGAAGAGTGGAAGAGACAGGAGGAGAGAGGGAGAGAGTGAGGGAGAGAGTGATGGAGAGAGGGAGAGAGTGAGGGAGAGAGTGATGGAGAGAGGGAGAGAGGGAGGGAGAGAGTGATGGAGAGAGGGAGAGAGTGAGGGAGAGAGTGATGGAGAGAGGGAGAGAGTGAGGGAGAGATGGAGATAGAAGGAGTAGAAGAGTGGAAGAGACAGGAGACGCCATGAGAGAGAGGAAGAGCGTGAGGGAGAGAGTGATGGAGAGAGGGAGAGAGTGATGGAGAGAGGGAGAGAGTGAGGGAGAGATGGAGATAGAAGGAATGGAAGAGACAGGAGATGGCATGAGGAGAGAGGGAGAGTGAGGGAGAGAGTGATGGAGAGAGGGAGAGAGTGAGGGAGAGAGGGAGAGAGAGAGGGAGAGAGTGATGGAGAGCGGGAGAGAGTGAGGGAGAGATGGAGATAGAAGGAGTGGAAGAGTGGAAGAGACAGGAGACGCCATGAGGAGAGAGGGAGAGAGTGAGGGAGAGAGTGATGGAGAGAGGGAGAGAGTGATGGAGAGAGGGAGAGAGTGAGGGAGAGAGTGAAGGAGAGATGGAGGGGGAGGGAGAGATGGAGATAAAAGGAGTGGAAGAGTGGAAGAGACAGGAGGAGAGAGGGAGAGAGTGAGGGAGAGAGTGATGGAGAGAGGGAGAGAGTGAGGGAGAGAGTGAAGGAGAGATGGAGGGGGAGGGAGAGATGGAGATAGAAGGAATGGAAGAGACAGGAGACGCCATGAGGAGAGAGGGAGAGAGTGAAGGAGAGATGGAGGGGGAGGGAGAGATGGAGATAGAAGGAATGGAAGAGACAGGAGACACCATGAGGAGAGAGGGAGAGAGTGAGGGAGAGATGATCCAGAAGGTTATATAACAAGACAGGGGGCATTTTGATACACCACAGAACCCTCTCTGCACCCATTAACAGGTCAGGGGCCTCAATCTGGCAGCTGTGGTAATATATGTATGTCCTAACATGGTGGCGAGAACAGAGGATGATTGGTGAAAGCCAAGTTATGACACACTACTGCCCACTGTAACCCATGGCACAACATGGCATTTGGTACTTTCTATTGAATAGAATGACAATGGTAATAGGTTAGTTCACAGTCACGTCCATACAATCGTGAAGCCATAGTACCGTTCCACTCATACACTAAGTATAATGCCTTTTTATTGAGGACGTTTCTAGTTATGACACCCTACATCCATTGTAACACATGGCCATTTGGCACATATAGCATTTGCTGTTGAATAGAATAACCAAAGGTCGCAATCCTTTTTCAGATCAGTGCAGATGAAGCACACAAGGCAAACAGAAGATGGCACAACATTAGATAATTGACACATAGCTACAGTAGGTAGATCAAACCCTTCAACTCAGTTTAGGACCAGAAAGTCCTTCACTGTTTACCCTGGCTTCAACCATGTTCTGTCGATGTCCCTGGCCTGAACTTTACAAGAGGATGAACCTCGTCTAGAAGGCCTCTCCAGATGACAGTCAGTTTGATCATGCTCAACGCAGTGAAAATGTGAGGCACACAATGACAGTTGAATAACCAGGCTTTGTTGATGTGACTCGTCTTTGAAGGCACGGAGGCACAAACAGGTCTTTAGAAGTGCAGGATCTGAGAGACCCGGACAGAGAGAAAAGAGAGAGAGAGAGAGAGACAATGTCGATGAAAGAGAGAGCTCAATCAGCGAAAGAAAGACAGCTGTGTGCTAATCAAAGCTGTGGCGTGATCAAATGGAAACATGTACTAAGTCGGCAAACCAATGTCCTTCAACGATCGTCCTTCAAAGTCAATTGCCAGCTTCCAGCCCCTACCATGGCTATATGTATGCTCGGCAAACATGAAACAGTATCAAATAACCAGTATTTAAACTAACTAACTAACTAACTAGGTAGCTAACAAGCTAACTAGCTACTTCTCAAGTTCAGATTTGTAGTTTAAGACCTTGCAGTGATTAACTTAAATGACCCTAGCAGCTTATCTCAGCAATGTGAAGGATATCTTCTAGACAAGATTCCCAGAGGGCATCGGCTGTAAAACAAATGTTCTGTGTCAACAAACATGAATTAGTTTGTGTAAGGCAGAGGCTAGCTAGCATCTGATTCACCCTTTTCACTTATGTAACGGCCTACGTAGAGTTGCCCTCTGGCCAGACATGGTGTTACAAGGGAGAGATCGGACATAGCTGGCTTTCCCTTTCTGGCATGTTCTCTGTCTCACCTCAGGAAAACATCACTCAGGAAAACTAAAACCCTTTCTGTTTATAGTCAAGATTCTTCAATTCTGTCTTCCTCATGGGGTTTTAAGTGGATCCTTGAAGTTGAGACATTCCAGATTTATGAAATGAAAAGGAAATTTGCTTTCAAATATTAATCATTAAAAGTCCAACTGCATCACTGCTGTGCACCCTCCGTGACCAACCTTAATACTCTAGCCTAGCTAGTTGTGAAGATCTGAAATAAATCCTAGGTTTAGGTTACATATAGACATATAGGCTATGTGGATCGGGGATCGGGGTTGTTTCTGGACAGGACTCGTTTCTGGACCAGATGGATCAGTTGGATGGAGGATGGCAGAATAAAGGTTGATGGTTCCATTCCCACATGGGCCGATACACTTCACTTCAAGTTCTACTCCATTTCTATACTGTATAGCCCGTTTCTGTGTGGAAATCTGTCCTCCCAGAATTGACTCCTGTCCTGATCCCCTGAGGGAGCAGAGGCAGATGCCTGGAGGCTCCAGCTGCAGAGACGGAATTAACAGGTGGGCTGACTGCAGCTCTGCAGGTGCAGAGAGACACACCATGCATCATCTGCCCAACGTGGCCTGGTTCCCTACAGTGGAATACATACAGACATCAAAACACACCTACACATGTGCAGTCAGGCACACACACACACACACACACACACACACACACACACACACACACACACACACACACACACACACACACACACACACACACACACACACACACACACACACACACATGCGTGCACACTAATGCATTGACACCCAGAGTTTTCCTTGCCACTGTCTAGGTTTGGAGGTGAAGGTCTGAGCTTTGTTAATTCCTCTTTGGCAAAAATGTCAAAAGCATTAGCCATCTACAATTTTGCACGATTGGTTGATTGAAAGGGACTTGTTCTCAGTACATAAGAGGTTAGGGTTAGGGCCATGTGGAGAGATAATACTTTCCTGTATATAGTATATTGTGGGCCTTGCACATGGAGTTGGAAGAATATCGCCCTCTACTGATATGCTACTATCATCACTACTACCAGTACTTCTGAGAAAGGGTTGCATCTCAATAGTCTGACGGGGCTTCCTCTCCTTGCCTTTTCTCAATCTGCATGGATCTGAGATCATTGGGATAATCTCAATTGCATACTTCTCACGTCCTCCTCAAAACCCATTAGAGGAGAAGGTCAGAGGGGAGGGACCTCTGGCTTTCATATCCAATGGGTTTTGAGAAGGAGGCGAGGAGAGAGGATGCAATTGAGATTCTACCACAGTATCGAGGAAAACATTGTGGATGCCTACTGGGCATTTCCCTTCACTTTTTTCAGATATTTCAGATCAGTGATGATTAAAGAGATGAGACAGGTAGAGGAAGCTAACTTATACTATTGAGATGCACCCATGGCTTCTATGCAAGCTCCACTAATCAGAAAAGCCAATTTACCCTAATGGGCAGCATAAACTGGGTCCAACGTATGAAGGATTTGTTTCTGTTTGAGTGAAGGCGAGTATACATGCTCATCTGTTAAATCGTCTAATATATTGCTCTGGAGGTGTAATTCATGGGCACCCCCACTCGATAAGCTGATTCATCAAAGGATTCAGTGGCAGTAATGTGTGTGTTCTGTATAGGAAGTCACATGATTTATATAAGTCCTCTGAGTATGTGAATGTCAATAGTAGAATGCTGTGTGGGTGTGTGTACTGGCGTGAACACAGTACATGCACAAGCATGCCCGTGAGTTTATATAATGAGTGTTTGTGTGAGGGACTCTAAAAGAGAGTGTGTTGGAGCATGTTGGAGAACACACACACACACACACATTGCGCGTGCTTCACAATGTCAACACAGCCCCTTAGCTAGTATACTGTCTCCTAACCAGACTAGCCTTTTCCCATACATCCCCATTACAGTATTAATGAGCATCAGCAGTATCAATGAACATGAGCAACGAATGGGGACCAGATTTACTAATGTATCCGAGCACACACGCACACGCACGCACACACATAGAGGAGTAACAGGTGCGGGGGGACCCACTGAACTTTAAGCGCCTCCAGGGTGCATAGGCTCACCTCACACCCATATAGGCTCACCTCACACCCATATAGGCTCACCTCACACCCATATAGGCTCACCTCACACCCATATAGGCTCACCTCACACCCATATAGGCTCACCTACTGACATTAAGTCAGGATTCCTATTTGACTCAGTCATGCCTACTTGCCTGTCCAAAATGTCCTCATCTCCTACCCCTTGTAAAGCGACTATCCCTGATGCTTCTCCCTCTTATTCCCCTGCCCCACTACAAAGTTTCTCCCTGAGTCCAAGGTGCTAAAGGAG
Source organism: Oncorhynchus clarkii lewisi (assembly GCF_045791955.1). Lineage (NCBI taxonomy): Eukaryota > Metazoa > Chordata > Actinopteri > Salmoniformes > Salmonidae > Oncorhynchus > Oncorhynchus clarkii. The sequence goes on from NC_092179.1 coordinate 24,608,393, forward strand.
CTCCTGAAACTTGACCAAAAAGACCATTGGACCCGTTCTTCTTTAAGGTTGCTGCCCCCATCATCGCAGTTTATAAAGTCAGAAAATCTGCTGTCTCAGCCATTGCCTGTCACAACATAGCAGTAGGAAGCTCTCTCATCCAGCTCTCTCATCCATTTATATGCAGATGATGCAGCCTTATACTCAGCTGGCCCCTCCCCGGATGTTGTGTTAAATGCTCTACAACAAAGCTTTCTTAGTGTCCAACAAGCTTTCTCTACCCTTAACCTTGTTCTGAACACCTCCAAAACAAAGGTCATGTGGTTTGGTAAGAAGAATGCCCCTCTCCCCACAGGTGTGATTACTACCTCTGATGGTTTAGAGGTAATCACCTCATACAAGTACTTGGGAGTATGGCTAGATGGTACACTGTCCTTTTCTCAGCACAAATCAAAGCTGCAGGCTAAAGTTAAATCTAGACTTGGTTTCCTCTATCGTAATCGCTCCTCTTTCACCCCAGCTGCTAAACTAACCCTGATTCAGATGACCATCTTACCCATGCTAGAATACGGAGACATCATTTATAGATCATCAGGTAAAGGTGCTCTCGAGCGGCTAGATGTTCTTTACCATTCGGCCATCAGATTTGCCACCAATGTTGCTTATAAGACACGTCACTGCACTCTATACTCTGTAAACTGGTAATCTCTGTATACCCATCACAAGACCCACTGGTTGATGTTTTTTTATAAAACCCTGTTAGGCCTCACTCCCCTCTATCTGAGATATCTACTGCAGCACTCTTCCTCCACGTACAGCACCCGTTCTGCCAGTCACATTCTGTTAAAGGTCCCCAAAGCACACACACCCCTGGTTCGCTCCTCTTTTCAGTTCGCTGCAGCTAGGTACTGGAACGAGCTGTAACAAACACTCAAACTGGACAGTTTAATCTCAATCTCTTCAATCAAAGACTCAATCATGGACACTCTTACTGACAGTTGTGGCTGTTTTGCGTTATGTATTGTTGTCTCTACCTTCTTGCCCTTTGAGCTGTTGTCTGTGGCCAATAATGTTTGTAACATGTTTTGTGTTGGTATCATGTTGTGTTGCTACCATACTGTTTTGTCATGTGTTGCTGCCTTGCTATGTTGTTGTCTAGGTCTCTCTTGTCATGATGTGTGTTTTGTCCTATATTTATATATTATTTAAAAATATATATATATATTATCCCAGCTCCCGTCCCTGCAGGAGGCCTTTTGCTTTTCGGTAAGCCATCATTGTAAATAAGAATTTGATCTTAACTGACTTGCCTAGTTAAATAAAGGTTAAATAAATAGGCTCACCTCACACCCATATAGACTCAACTCACACCCATATAGACTCACCTCACACCCATATAGACTCAACTCACACCCATATAGACTCAACTCACACCCATATAGACTCAACTCACACCCATATAGACTCAACTCACACCCATATAGACTCACCTCACACCCATATAGACTCAACTCAAACCCATATAGGCTCACCTCACACCCATATAGACTCAACTCACACCCATATAGACTCAACTCACACCCATATAGACTCACCTCACACCCATATAGACTCAACTCACACTCATATAGACTCAACTCACACCCATATAGACTCAACTCACACCCATATAGACTCACCTCACACCCATATAGACTCAACTCACACTCATATAGACTCAACTCACACCCATATAGACTCAACTCACACCCATATAGACTCAACTCACACCCATATAGACTCAACTCACACCCATATAGACTCAACTCACACCCATATAGACTCACCTCACACCCATATAGACTCAACTCAAACCCATATAGGCTCACCTCACACCCATATAGACTCAACTCACACCCATATAGACTCAACTCACACCCATATAGACTCAACTCACACCCATATAGACTCAACTCACACCCATATAGACTCAACTCACACCCATATAGACTCAACTCACACCCATATAGACTCACCTCACACCCATATAGACTCAACTCACACCCATATAGACTCAACTCACACCCATATAGACTCAACTCACACCCATATAGACTCAACTCACACCCATATAGACTCAACTCACACCCATATAGGCTCAACTCACACCCATATAGACTCAACTCACACCCATATAGACTCAACTCACACCCATATAGACTCAACTCACACCCATATAGACGCAACTCACACCCATATAGACTCAACTCACACCCATATAGACTCAACTCACACCCATATAGACTCAACTCACACCCATATAGACTCAACTCACACCCATATAGACTCAACTCACACCCATATAGGCTCACCTCACACCCATATAGGCTCACCTCACACCCATATAGACTCAACTCACACCCATATAGACTCAACTCACACCCATATAGGCTCAACTCACACCCATATAGACTCAACTCACACCCATATAGACTCAACTTACACCCATATAGGCTCACCTCACACCCATATAGGCTCAACTCACACCCATATAGGCTCACCTCACACCCATATAGACTCAACTCACACCCATATAGACTCACCTCACACCCATATAGACTCAACTCACACCCATATAGACTCAACTCACACCCATATAGACTCAACTCACACCCATATAGACTCAACTCACACCCATATAGACTCACCTCACACCCATATAGACTCAACTCACACCCATATAGACTCAACTCACACACATATAGGCTCACCTCACACCCATATAGGCTCAACTCACACCCATATAGGCTCACCTCACACCCATATAGACTCAACTCACACCCATATAGACTCAACTCACACCCATATAGACTCAACTCACACCCATATGAAACATTTAAAAAATCCCCAAATAAATGTACAAACAGTAGGATATAAATAAACATCTCAATAACTAGAAATACATAAAAAAGGAGGGTCTAAGCTTCTATCGAAACTTGTGTTTCAACTCTAAAAAATGAGTGCAGGAAGAGAGGTAGTTGCAATGGAGGTATCACTGATCAGCTGTTTAGAGAATACCTCCGCTATGCCCCTATGCTCCCTATGCTCATTGTGCATGACTCAACACATATTAAATAGTACAGTATGCAATATGTATTGGTGTTCAATTGTTCAACATAAATGGAAGGTTCCCGGGCCCATAAGTAGTTTGGTCATGACCAGGATAGACCTGTAGTGTCATCTTGTGGCTATCTTGTGGTACTTCATGACCATGCCGCCCTTCACTAGCACATATTAGGTCAAATTGACTCACATGCAGACACCCAGCGTCACTTTTCCTATGACTATTCTAAACAATATAGTCATACATAGTTTTAATGTGAGGTTTTCTATGAAGTCATTGGGCGTGTTTCTTTGCCCAGGCGTTGATGAAATGTCTAGCGCAACTAGCTAAATGCCTTTTTACCACTACTATACACATTTCATTTGGGATTCCACCTGTCCATGTCATTTGCATGATGACCCACTAGTGAAGGAAGTGAGGAGAGTACAGAGGACGGAGGAGTTGAGAAAGCAAATTGGGAGAATCTCAATTGCATACTCCTCGCGTTCTCTGCATACTCCTCGTGTCCAACTAGTTCAAATTGCTGCCATACAAATGAACAGACAACATATTTCTGGAAAAAAAAAATTATACTAAACATTTTGAAATACAAAACAATTGATGCAATTGTGTGGCTTGCATCACCAACAATGTTAGCATGAAACAGTCAGAGGTCACCAAGCGCAACATAGCTTCAGCGTGTAAATCAGCTAGAAAGATGTGTCGGCATCAAGTAATTGTCTCTGGCCCCCTCCCAGTTAGGGGGAGTGATGAGCTCTACAGCAGAGTCTCACAACTCAATCGCTGATTGAAAACTGTTTACTGCCCCCCCCCCCCCCCAAAAGATAGAATTTGTAGATAATTGGCCCTCTTTTTGGGACTCACCCACAAACAGGACCAAGCCTGGCCTGTTGAGGAGTGACGGACTCCATTCTAGCTGGAGGGGTGCTCTCATCTTATCAACCAATGTAGACAGGGCTCTAACTCCTCTAGCTCCACAATGAAATAGGGTGCAGGCCAGGCAGCAGGCTGTTAGCCAGCCTGCCAGCTTAGTGGAGTCTGCCACAAGCACAGTCAGTGTAGTCAGTTCAGCTATCCCCATTGAGACCGTGTCTGTGCCTCGACCGAGGTTGGGCAAAACTAAACATGGCGGTGTTCGCCTTAGCAATCTCACTAGGATAAAGACCTCCTCCAGTCCTGCCATTATTGAAAGAGATCATGATACCTCACATCTCAGAATAGGGCTACTTAATGTTAGATCCCTTACTTCAAAGGCAGTTATAGTCAATTAACTAATCACTGATCATAATCTTGATGTGATTGGCCTGACTGAAACATGGCTTAAGCCTGATGAATTTACTGTGTTAAATGAGGCCTCACCTCCTGGTTACACTAGCGACCATATCCCGCAAAGGCGGAGGTGCTAACATTTACAATAGCAAATTTCAATTTACAAAAAAAATGTTGTTTTCGTCTTTTGCGCTTCTAGCCATGAAATCTATGCAGCCTACTCAATCACTTTATATAGGAGCATCAAAAGTCGTGCTATAAATTCCCAGACAACACAAAGATTCCTTGATGCCCCTCCAGACTCCCTCTGCCTACCCAAGGACGTCAGAGGACAAAAATCTGTTAATCACCTAACTGAGGAACTCAATTTAACCTTGCGCAATACCCTAGATGCAGTTGCACCCCTAAAAACTAAAAACATTTTTCATAAGAAACTAGCTCCCGGGTATACAGAAAATTCCCGAGCTCTGAAGCAAGCTTCCAGAAAATTGGAACGGAAATGGCGCCACACCAAACTGGAAGTCTTCCGACTAGCTTGGAAAGACAGTACCGTGCAGTATCAAAGAGCCCTCACTGCTGCTCGATCATCCTACTTTTCCAACTTAATTGAGGAAAATAAGAACAATCCAAATTGTCTTTTTGATACTGTCGCAAAGCTAACTAAAAAGCAGCATTCCCCAATTGAGGATGTCTTTCACTACAAAAGTAATAAATTCATGAACTTCTTTGAGGAAAAGATCATGCTTATTAGAAAGCAATTTACAGACTCCACTTTAAATCTGCGTATTCCTTCAAAGCTCAGTTGTCCTGAGTCTGCACAACACTGCCAGGACATAGGATCAAGAGAGACACTCAAGTGTTTAAGTACTATATCTCTTGACACAATGGTGAAAATAATCATGGCCTCTAAACCTTCACGCTGCATACTGGACCCTATTCCAATTAAACTACTGAAAGATCTGCTTCCTGTGCTTGGCCCTCCTATGTTGAACATAATAAACGGCTCTCTATCCACCGGATGTGTACCAAACTCACTAAAAGTGGCAGTAATAAAGCCTCTCTTGAAAAAGCCAAACCTTGACACAGAAAATATAAAAAACTATCGGCCTTTATCGAATCATCCATTCCTCTCAAAAATTGTAGAAAAAGCTGTTGCACAGCAACTCACTGCCTTCCTGAAGACAAACAATGCATAAGAAATGCTTCAGTCTGGTTTTAGACCCCATCATAGCACTGAGACTGCACTTGTGATGGTGGTAAATGACCTTATAATGGCATCAGTCCGAGGCTCTGCATCTGTCCTCGTGCTCCTAGACCTTAGTTCTGCTTTTGATACCATCGATCACCACATTCTTTTGGAGAGATTGGAAACCCAAATTGGTCTACACGTACAAGTTCTGGCCTGGTTTAGATCTTATCTGTCGAAAAGATATCAGTTTGTCTGTAACGGATCTCGTCCTCCTCTTCTGAGGAGGATTAGCGAGAAGGATCGGAGGACCATTGTGCAGTGTGGTAAGTGTTCATGATGTAATCTTCAATAAATCAAAATGAACACTAAAAAAAACAATAAAGTGTACGAACGAAAACCGAAACAGTCCTGTCTGGCGACACACACAAAGACAGAAAATAAACACCCACAACTCAAAAGTGAAACCAGGCTACCTAAGTATGATTCTCAATCGGGGACAACGATTGAGAACCATACTAGGCCGAACACAGAAATCCCAAATTATAGAAAAACGAACATAGACAACCCACCCAACTCACGCCCTGACCATACTAAAACAAAGGTAACAACAGAACTAAGGTCAGAACGTGACATTGTCTCTGTGAATGGTTTGTCCTCTGAGAAATCAACTGTAAATTTCGGTGTTCCTCAAGGTTCCGTTTTAGGACCACTATTGTTTTCACTATATATTTTACTTCTCGGGGATGTCATTCGAAAACATAATGTTAACTTTAACTGCTTTGCAGATGACACACAGCTGTACATTTCAATGAAACATGGTGAAGCCACAAAATTGCCCTCACTAGAAGCCTGTGTTTCAGACATAAGGAAGTGGATGGCTGCAAACGTTCTACTTTTAAAGTCAGACAAAACAGAGACGCTTGTTCTAGGTCCCAAGAAACAAAGAGATCTTCTGTTGAATCTGACAATTAATCTTAATGGTTTTACAGTCGTCTCAAATAAAACTGTGAAGGACCTCGGTGTTACTCTGGACCCTGATCTCTCTTTTGGCGAACATATCAAGACTGTTTCAAGGACAGCTTTTTTCCATCTACGTAACATTGCAAAAATCAGAAACTTTCTGTCCAAAAATGATGCAGATACTTTCCGGCTACCCGGATAATGCACTAAACAAACATCAGTTAGTGCTAAATACAGCTGCTAGAATCCTGACTAGAACCAAAAAATCTGATCTTATTACTCCAGTGCTAGCCTCCCTACACTGTCTTCCTGTTAAGGCAAGGGCTGATTTCAAGGTTTTACTGCTAACCTACAAAGCATTGCATGGGCTTGCTCACACCTATCTCTCTGATTTGGTCCTGCCGTACATACCTACACGTACGCTACGGTCACAAGACGCAGGCCTCCTAATTGTCCCTAGAATTTCTAAGCAAACAGCTGGAGGCAGGGCTTTCTCCTATAGAGCTCCATTTTTATGGAATGATCTGCCTACCCATGTGAGAGACGCAGACTCGGTCTCAACCTTTAAGCCTTTACTGAAGACTTCAGTGGGTCATATGATTGAATGTAGTCTGGCCCAGGAGTGTGAAGGTGAACGGAAAGGCTCTGGAGCAACGAACCGCCCTTGCTGTCTCTGCCTGGCCGGTTCCCTTCTTTCCACTGGGATTCTCTGCCTCTAACCCTATTACAGGGTGCTCTTTCATGCCGTCCCTAGGAGGGGTGCGTCACTTGAGTGGGTTGAGTCACTGATGTGATCTTCCTGTCTGGGTTGGCTCCTCCCCCTTGGGTTGTGCCGTGGAGGAGATCTTTGTGGGCTATACTTGGCCTTGTCTCAGGATGGTAAGTTGGTGGTTGAAGAAATCCCTCTAGTGGTGTGGGGCTGTGCTTTGGCAAAGTGGGTGGGGTTATATCCTTCCTGTTTGGCCCTGTCCGGGGGTATCATCGGATGGGGCCACAGTGTCTCCTGACCCCTCCTGTCTCAGCCTCCAGTATTTATGCTGCAGTAGTTTGTGTCGGGGAGCTAGGGTCAGTTTGTTATATCTGGAGTACTTCTCCTGTCTTATCCGGTGTCCTGTGTGAATTTAAGTATGCTCTCTCTAATTCTCTCTTTCTCTCTTTCTTTCTCTATCTCGGGGGACCTGAGCACCAGGACCATGCCTCAGGACTACCTGGCATGATGACTCCTTGCTGTCCCCAGTCCACCTGGCCGTGCTGCTGCTCCAGTTTCAACTGTTCTGCCTGCGGCTATGGAATCCTGACCTGTTCACCGGACGTGCTACCTGTCCCAGACCTGCTGTTTTCAACTCTCTAGAGACAGCAAGAGTGGTAGAGATACTCATAATGATCGGCTATGAAAAGCCAACTGACATTTACTCCTAAGGTGCTGACTTGCTGCCCCCTCGACAACCACTGTGATTATTATTATTTGACCAAGCTGGTCATTTATGAACATTTGAACATCTTGGCTATGCTCTGTTATAATCTTCACCCGGCACAGCCAGAAGAGGACTGGCCACCCCTCATAGCCTGGTTCCTCTCTAGGTTTCTTCCTAGGTTTTGGCCTTTCTAGGGAGTTTTCCCTAGCCACCGTGCTTCTACACCTGCATTGCTTGCTGTTTGGGGTTTTAGGCTGGGTTTCTGTACAGCACTTTGAGATATCAGCTGATGTACGAAGGGCTATATAAATACATTTGATTTGATTTGATTTGACTTAATGCCCAATGTTACATATACGGAGCAAACTTTTAAGTGACTATACTTCGGCAAAAATAAATATTTTTCTTAGAAATGTATTGAATTTCAGAAACTCACCTTTTTGACAACTTACGAGACCATTCGGAGTAACATAATTCACTTTTTTATCATTGTTGAAGTCCACCATTTTCAGCGCCAATCTCTAATAGAGTAATTACAAAGATCGTGCATCAGATGGTGTCAAGTGTGTACTAGGATCTCTTCTTGACGATCGTGGCTTCCTTTTATGTATTGATCGGGTTCAGACACTTTACCAGGTGTTTAAAGACACTGTACATATATGTAACATTGGGCTTTAAAGGGTTAACAAGGTGATCAACTTTCCCATATTCATTTTCAGTACTTCAGTATTTGTTGCATGTATGATAATCAGCAGGATTTCAAGAACAATAATGATTAAATAAGCTGAGATGGCTGTATAATATGCCATACACTTGAGATGATATTATGTTGGAATGCCTTGGTAGATTTATGCATAGCTATCATCACATTTCACATACAAAAACATTGTCAGGAAATCAATATACAAAGAAACACCCACCTTGTTTTCTTTGTACAGATATTTAATATTTAGACTTGGGGCAACAGCCGTTGTTTTTACAGCACAATTTGCATAATTTATCAATACCTCCTGTGTACAATCACAAAACCATGACATTAGATTTTTCTGTTTACATAGAAGTGGAAAACCAGACGGATTTTACAAGCATAATCTTTGTACAGTCAGCATACATCTTTAAATAATCTGAGAATTATTCTTCAGAATTTCGTTCCCCTCGTAACGTTTGATCTCTCTATCTATCTTTTCTTTTTAAATAGAATTTCTGGACACAAAAATAGTATGAACGAACCACCAACTAAACATGCAACATCCATTGTTGTGAGCACATTTAAATTCTCCTGCAACTACTTGAGTTGATAAAATAAGGTTTGTCTGTGTTTGTATACTCTGGTAAAACTCTGTTGTGTCCGGTGTCAGAGCAAGGTTTATAAGGTCTTTACTCCATCTAACTCCTGTAGGTATTCTGCCATGTCAAGAGAGTAACATACTGCTTGTGTTCTCATCCCCTGATCATATGCGTTAATGTCAGATATCAAGGAAATCTTTCGGTTTCCTCTTGTAGAAAAAAAATATATGTATTTACAAGGTAGGATATAAAGAGATGGCATTTCCGTGTGTGTGTGTGTGTGTGTGTGTGTGTGCGTGTGTGTGTAGATCTTAGCTAGATAACACACATAGGAAAGGGAGGTCACTTTCAGGAGGACTTGGCCATGCATGGGTGTGGTATGAAGAAACTACTCACGCACGCTGGTATCAAAAAATATCAATTTCAGGTGGGGAACCATTTTAGATAGAACATCAAGTCATTACATTGTTAAACTTTTTTTGGTCATTTTTCAAATTACATATATACTGGAAAAATAAAACTATTCAAAAGTGGGGGTGCATAAAAACTCAGTGAAAAGCTAGAATCTGTTGGGAACGTGGCTCTGGTGTTAAGAAAGTGTCTCCTTAGATTCTAGTCTATGTGAAGAGTCACTACTGTGTGTGTGTGTGTGTGTGTGTGTGTGTGTGTGTGTGTGTGTGTGTGTGTGTGTGTGTGTGTGTGTGTGTGTGAGTCTGCTGGGACATTGGGCTGAAGACTGAGTTTCTGGGTTGAAATACAAGCCCTGGATAATTTTGCTGAAAACAAAATACCTTTCCAATTAGCTATGTAACTTACATCTAACATTTGATGATGTAAAAAACATATGAAAACAACAGCTTATGTGCAATAAATAAAGTTGCATTTAACGGTATGTGAAAGCATACTTATAAAAATTAAAGAGCTATATGTTCTTATCCATTCCCAAACTTGAAGGCAGTAAAAAAACTATACATGTGAACAATACACAAACAGAATAACCCATTGTCCCCTAAAATGCATCGCTAATTCAGACTGTAGAATCTAGATTGATAATTCAGACACAGTCACAACACGAAGTCTATGTTGCATAGAATCAGCTGGAGAGAACCTGTGGTGTTTGGTCAATGTTTGGTAAAGATCAAAGGTCAAAAGGTCACCATTAAACCAACCAGCCCTCACACACCTTGACCCTAGGCAGGACATCACTCTGAGTGTGTCCTTTCAACTGAAAGCCACGTTACACACCTTCAAATCTCTTAGAGATGCACACCAGCCCATAACAAATAGCAGATGCACACCAGCCCATAGCAAATAGCAGATGCACACCAGCAAAAATAAATGTGTCACCAGGACTATGACAAACATACCAAAACGTAATAATTTCTTCTTTTTTTTACCCCCTTTTGGTCCCCAATTTTCATGGTATCCAGTTGTTAGTAGTTACTGTCTTGTCTCATCGCTGCAACTCCCGTACGGACTCGGGAGAGGCGAAGGTCGAGAGCCATGCGTCCTCTGAAACACAACCCAACCAAGCCGCACTGATTCTTAACACAGTGCGCATTCAACCCGGAAGCCAGCCGCCAATGTGTCAGAGGAAACACCATACACTTAGCGACCTGGTTAGCGTGCACTACACTCGGCCCGCCACAGGAGTCGCTAGTGCGTGATGAGACAAGGATATCCCTGCCGGCCAAACCCTCCCTAACCCGGACGACGCTAGGCCAATTGTGCGCCGCCCCATGGGCCTCCCGGTCGCGGCCGGCTGCGACAGAGCCTGGGCTCGAACCCAGAGTCTCTGGTGGGATTAGACCACTGCGCCACCCAGGAGCATTGTAGCATTTCTTAATCAAAGCAACTCATGTTCAAACAATAGCCCCAGCTACCAACCTCTCCCCATAGAAAAACAGAGAGCCCAATAGGATAGTTTGTACCTAGACATGTGATGGAGATAGACACACCAACAGAAACCGTCCAAAGCATGCCACATCCACCTACTCCCCCACCCCACCCACAACTGTTTGGAGGGGACCCTGATATATGAACCATGGGACACACTTTACTATACACAGGCCAAGAGGGTAATCAAGTATGGTCAACTATATTATATTACTATCATTATCATTATCATCATTTATTTAATATATTCATTTGACATACTTATATATATTATATTTCTCTACGAGTGGGGACATACTGTATATTCATCTATACATTCGATAACTTGACAAGGTGCTAAGTAAAACATGAAAGTGTGCATGTGAAGAGATATTTCAAATGTGTGAATGTAAGGAGAAGTCAGAACTATGCTAGTCTTACGCATAGCAGTTCACTGTGTATCTTACTAGGAGGAAAACCAGGCTTGAATCACAGCTAAAACCTGTGCCCAATATTTCACATTCCAAAAATAATACGTTAAGCCACAATCATCCACAACGGATTGTCTGTGATAAGAATATATCTATTTATCTCTCACAACGACAGTGTACTCAATTATATACAAAGTCAACCTCAAAGGCAACAATGCAACTTTTTACTGTCACGTTCATTAGGTCACCCAGCTGAAAACGTTTTGCAACTGAAAACTAAAATGAGCATTTCTTCCTGGACAACACCAGGTAGTCCCTCCTTGTTTCAGTCTGTTTTCTTCCATTTGGTGCCTAATAAACATGACCCTGTGCACAAGACTACCCAGTCTGTTAAAACCACACCAATTATACTTAGAACAATGTTTATATAATATATCTGATATATCAGCATCTAAATTTACATCTAGAGAAAGAAGAGAAGGGGAAATATTGTTGTCCCAAAATGTAAAAACATGCTTGCCAAGGTCTTTGTACCTTGTGCCAGATGAGGGAGTCATTTCAAATCGAGAATTAGAATTAAAGTGAGAGTATGTCACAAAATATACTGTGCGTCCCTGGATAAAAACATTCTTCATTCATCATTCAGTACTTAAACAATTGAGGAGAATAATCAATAAAACTCTAATAATCATAATTATAATACAAAAATAAGAGGTGCAATCTCCATATAATAAATCTTCAACATTTAATTCCCAAAATGCTTCATAAATTAATGAAATTCTTCTAACAATATACAAAGCCACGAGGGGAATCCACAGGTAGTTATAATTTCATTCATAAATAAAAACATCTCCAGTCAAATAAAGCAATGAGAGAATCTAAACATGTCCATCCCCTGTATTTATGTGTCAGTCTCTTACGATCATCTTTCTTTGTGGTGTGTTTGAATGTGTTGTTGACTGTGTGTGTGAGTGTGTGTGTAATACCTGGTTGATTCTGTTCTTGCTTTGTTGCCTCAATGTCCTCCTCCCTGCCCTGGCTACACTACTTCCTGTAAACACAAGTTAATTTCCTGTAAACACATACCTACTTCCTCCCCACTAGCCAATCCCCAGTCACAGCTCAAGCAATTCAAACGCTGACCCCTGACCCTTGACACCAAAACTCAAGATCCACAGGATACGTAAGATATGTCTAACTCCCGCACCCTAACGGTCCTCGCCCGACCCCAATGCTGGACCTGTGAGTATGTCCAGTAGGTCCATAAAGAGTGGATCAGTGATGGAGACAGTAAACTCGAGCGTCCTAGCCATCCTCGTCTGTCTCTCTGCGAGTTAAGAGCCTATAGAATAGACAAGGTTAACAGTAGGTTCTTTAGGAGTGGATCTGAGCAGAGCTAGCCAGCAGTTTGTGCCAGCTGACCACTCGCTTCCGCACGTCCACCTTATCCAGCCAGATGTAGGCCTCTCCGATCAGGGTCTTCTTAATGAACTTCCCCCCATTGGACACCAGGAAGAGCTGGACAGAGGAGAGAGAAGAGTTAGACACCAGGAAGAGCTGGACAGAGAAGAGTTAGACACCAGGAATAGCTGGACAGAGGAGAGAGAAGAGTTAGACACCAGGAAGAGCTGGACAGAGGAGAGAGAAGAGTTAAACACCAGGAAGAGATGGACAAAGAAGAGTTAGACACCAAGAAGAGCTGGACAGAGTACCGGACCGCCAAGTCTAGGTCCAAGAAGCTTCTAAATAGCTTCTATCCCCAAGCCATAAGACTCCTGTACAGCTAATCAAATGGCTTCCCCGACTGTTTGCATTGCCCCCCCTACGCTGCTGCTACTCTCTGTTATTATCTATGCATAGTCACTTTAATAACTCTACCTACAGTACTGTACATATTACCTCAATTACCTCGACACCGGTGCCCATTGACTCTGTACCGGTACCCCCTGTATGTAGCCTCCACACATTGACTCTGTACCGGTACCCCCTGTATGTAGCCTCCACACATTGACTCTGTACCGGTACCCCCTGTATGTAGCCTCCACACATTGACTCTGTACCGGTACCCCCTGTATGTAGCCTCCACACATTGACTCTGTACCGGTACCCCCTGTATGTAGCCTCCACACATTGACTCTGTACCGGTACCCCCTGTATGTAGCCTCCACACATTGACTCTGTACCGGTACCCCCTGTATGTAGCCTCCACACATTGACTCTGTACCGGTACCCCCTGTATGTAGCCTCCACACATTGACTCTGTACCGGTACCCCCTGTATGTAGCCTCCACACATTGACTCTGTACCGGTACCCCCTGTATATAGCCTCCACACATTGACTCTGTACCGGTACCCCCTGTATGTAGCCTCCACACATTGACTCTGTACCGGTACCCCCTGTATGTAGCCTCCACACATTGACTCTGTACCGGTACCCCCTGTATATAGCCTCCACACATTGACTCTGTACCGGTACCCCCTGTATATAGCCTCCACACATTGACTCTGTACCGGTACCCCCTGTATGTAGCCTCGCTACTGTTATTTACTGCTGCTCTTTAATTACTTAGTATTCTTATCTCTGACTTTTTAATTTGAGGTATTTTTGTTGTATTTTCTTAAAACTGCACTGTTGGTTAAGGGCTTGTAAGTCAGCATTTCACTGTTGGTTAAGGGCTTGTAAGTCAGCATTTCACTGTTGGTTAAGGGCTTGTAAGTCAGCATTTCACTGTTGGTTAAGGGCTTGTAAGTCAGCATTTCACTGTTGGTTAAGGGCTTGTAAGTCAGCATTTCACTGTTGGTTAAGGGCTTGTAAGTCAGCATTTCACTGTTGGTTAAGGGCTTGTAAGTCAGCATTTCACTGTTGGTTAAGGGCTTGTAAGTCAGCATTTCACTGTTGGTTAAGGGCTTGTAAGTAAGCATTTCACTGTTGGTTAAGGGCTTGTAAGTCAGCATTTCACTGTTGGTTAAGGGCTTGTAAGTCAGCATTTCACTGTTGGTTAAGGGCTTGTAAGTCAGCATTTCACTGTTGGTTAAGGGCTTGTAAGTCAGCATTTCACTGTTGGTTAAGGGCTTGTAAGTAAGCATTTCACTGTTGGTTAAGGGCTTGTAAGTCAGCATTTCACTGTTGGTTAAGGGCTTGTAAGTAAGCATTTCACTGTTGGTTAAGGGCTTGTAAGTCAGCATTTCACTGTTGGTTAAGGGCTTGTAAGTCAGCATTTCACTGTTGGTTAAGGGCTTGTAAGTCAGCATTTCACTGTTGGTTAAGGGCTTGTAAGTAAGCATTTCACTGTTGGTTAAGGGCTTGTAAGTCAGCATTTCACTATTGGTTAAGGGCTTGTAAGTAAGCATTTCACTGTTGGTTAAGGGCTTGTAAGTCAGCATTTCACTAT
>NC_092179.1:24623392-24743392 GCF_045791955.1 Oncorhynchus clarkii lewisi
CGGGATAGACAGCCTAGCCTACACTGCTGTCAGGTGCAACCCTGCTACTCATCAACTGAGATTGAACCTATCACGTAGATGATAGATAGATCAATGCCGAGCACGAAATAAGATCCAGCGGTTCAGGTTTGGAACAGTGAAGCGTCATTGTGAATTTGACCTGAAGGTAAAGCATGAATTACAGAGAAAAATAGCTTCCTATTTGAGGCCAACAGACCATAAGCTAATTGGTGTTTAAAAGGAAAACTCCACCCAAAAACGATCTTTTGGTATTTGTTTCATTAGTCCATTGTTGACATAGACCCAACATATTTTGTTTGTCAGAGTTTTCAAGTTATGTAACATTCAAAATACAGAAATTATGCAAAACGCAGCATCATATGATGCAAAATACATAATATGTGGATGATTTCTGTACTTTGAAAGTTACATATCTTGAAAAAACTTGATTGCTGACAAGCAAAAAATGTTGGCAATATGTCAACAATGGACTAATGAAACAAATACCAAAAGATCGTTTTTGGGTGGAGTTTTCCTTTATGTGTCAAAAACAGCCCGCCAGTTCTGCTATTGGCAACTGTTGGTTTCAGCACCATGGAAAGCAACTAGCTCACAGACAGACCGCTCATCCACTTGGCTAATGCGCTTCCTTCCACAAGATGTTCGATATCTTTCCATTTACAAAATGAAATTCAAAACCCACTTTCAAGATGCAATAAGGGGAAATCAATGACTGTGATGACATTTGCGATCGCTGTTCTATATATAGCCACATTAATATGTATGTATCCCCTCCCCCTATTCTGGCTTGGGTAATAATAACTGTTCTCACCAACAGAGCGAATTGGTGATAAGGAATTTGTGATAACGTGTATCGTGTGCCAATGTATATGTTAATGATATACTGGTGGGAATTGTTGGTCAATAGGGGACACACAGCCAGCGTCGGCCTGAATATCGACTCTTGACATATATTTGCAATAGAAGCTATGTAAATACGAGTAGGTTATGATATATAATTGACAACATTGGAATGGTGATATACAATGTTGGCACCGTGAGTGGAGAGGCTATTTGTTTGGGATGATAGCGTCCTTCGTGGGGAAAAATACAGTGGCTTGACAGAGTAATTTTTACCCAGGAGGCATTTCGTTTCTTTACAAACCCTGGTGTCTTACCACCGATTTTACAGCGGCTATCCTTTGATAATGGCACAATTAAACGATTTAGGCAGTAATTCGCATGCAAATAATTGTTACAAGAGATTATTTCAGTATCATACCATTTAGTGCATTCTAATATTTGATCTGATGCGGTATTGTGAACGAACTGACAAATTGTCCAGCATTTTACCAGATGCTTTAAATTAATAAATTAAGCGAATTAACAATTTATGGTAAAAACAGCATTGGTCTCAATGCTTCAAGACTATCTTTGTAAATGTCAATAACAATAACCACCTATCCCATTTTTGAATGGTATCATCTATCCCCATGGTAAATGTGAATGGGTGTGAACATGCATTCTCCTTTCCTGTGCATTCATAGTGATACACTGCTGACAAGCTGCAGTGCTCTGCCTAATCAAAACACGGCACAAACACACGCCTTTCGTTCTCTTTCATGAATAGGCCCGATAAATGACGGGGTACGGAGAGGAGTGGACATTTTAAAGTGCACAAAAATGCCAGTAAAATCCTGCCTTCGAGCGGGCGCGCCCCCGGGCTTGTTGGCTTGCGCCCTTGACATAGCCGCGGCGAGTTGCTTTCTGTCATCCTCGCTGAGTTGGCTCAGGTCCACCTGTGCCCCCGTGGAGGTCCGAATGAAGCCTCCTTTCCCGTCCGGTGCGAGCCCCTCCGGTAATCCAGAAAGCACCCCTTCGCCGCCTTCGAGGCTCGCTTCGTTCCCCATGATGGCCCCCTCCCGCCGCCCCCCGTTTCGATTTCGACGCGACGCTCTGCGTTTCTAGCTCCAAAGAACGTGGTGAAAAGCGGTGAAAACGGCCCCCCTCGACTCTGCGTGCATCTCAAATTATTTCTCCATCTTTACATCGCCCTCTCCCTCGTTCTCTCAGTTCTGTGTTGATATCGCGCATCTCTTCTGTCGATGGACGACGGTTCTCCGTGCGGGTCTGTCTTCAGTTCTATCCTACTACACCACATCCTCTCCCTCTCTCCCTGCGCTCTCAAACGCGCATGTTCCGCATCTGACAGGTGACAGAAGACTTCACTGAAGGAAAATATGTAGGCTTTAAAGGGATCAACGTTAACCGTTAAAAACATAAAGTGTAGGCTACAGAAGAGCTCTTGTTAGTTCAAAGGGGCAAGTGTATTTCCCTTTACTCATGTGTAACCTTTACAACAATGACACGACCTAAGCTGCTGGCTATTGATTTCTGTAATACATGACGTCCTGGTGACATTTAGGCTATTATGTAAATATCACGATGATCATGTAATCTCAAGGTAGGCCTACAATGAGTGGGTTCAAGTGTTTAGGCATCACACATCCAGATGTATACACACACACACACACCTAAATGCCAGTGATATGCCATTATAGCATTGTAGTGCTCTGGGTCAAGTGTGCAGGTGTGCATGCTTTTGTTCCAGCCAAAACACCTCTTCAATATATTATCACGATTTTGATTGATTTAATTGAAACTACACCCCGCAAATCATGTAGTTCTCCACTCCCGGACTGGCAGCATACAACCCTGCATCCCACTGCTGGCTTGCTTCTGATGCTAAGCAGAGTTGGTCCTGGTCGGTCCCTGGATGGGAGACCAGATGCTGCTGGAACTAGTGTTGGAGGGCCAGTAGGAGGCACCCTTTCCTCTGGTCTAAAAAAATATTAGATTGTGTAGGGTGCTGTCTTTTGGATGTGATGTTAAACAGGTGTCCTGACTCTTTGTGGTCACTAAAGAGCCCAGGGCACTTTTTGGAAGAGTAGGGGTGTTAACCCTGGCATGCTGGCTAAATTCCCAATCTGGAACTCACACCTGATCATCCCCAGTTTACAATTGGCTCATTCATAATTATTCCCCAGGTTGTTGCTGAGAATGTGTTCTCAGTCAACTTACCTGATTTAATAAAATAAAATAAAGTTGGTGAACATGGATGAGACTTCATTTCCCAGAGTGCATCACTATGGCTGGATCTGTTTATCTGCACTGAACCTCAATTAGCTGCTTTTTCCTCATACTGTATCCTTGACACTATTCAATAAAATCCTATTACCAGGTCTTTGTGGTGTTCTGGTACAATTTGGATTCATGTACCAAGCCGAATACTGTTTATAGTTTGGACATTCATGTAGCATGTAGCATGTAGCTAATCCTGGAAAAATGGAAACAGTTTTTGATTGAATAGGGCCCCTTGTAACTTGACTGATACACTAATACGCGTAAACAGTTTGGTATTTACTCCACGTAAACAGTTTGGAATTTACTCCACGTAAACAGTTTGGTATTTACTCCATGTAAACAGTTTGGTATTTACTCCACGTAAACAGTTTGGTATTTACTCCACGTAAACAGTTTGGAATTTACTCCATGTAAACAGTTTGGTATTTACTCCACGTAAACAGTTTGGAATTTACTCCATGTAAACAGTTTGGTATTTACTCCACGTAAACAGTTTGGAATTTACTCCATGTAAACAGTTTGGTATTTACTCCACGTAAACAGTTTGGAATTTACTCCATGTAAACAGTTTGGTATTTACTCCACGTAAACAGTTTGGTATTTACTCCATGTAAACAGTTTGGAATTTACTCCATGTAAACAGTTTGGTATTTACTCCACGTAAACAGTTTGGAATTTACTCCATGTAAACAGTTTGGTATTTACTCCGCGTAAACAGTTTGGTATTTACTCCATGTAAACAGTTTGGTATTTACTCCACGTAAACAGTTTGGAATTTACTCCACGTAAACAGTTTGGTATTTACTCCATGTAAACAGTTTGGTATTTACTCCATGTAAACAGTTTGGTATTTACTCCACGTAAACAGTTTGGAATTTACTCCATGTAAACAGTTTGGTATTTACTCCATGTAAACAGTTTGGTATTTACTCCATGTAAACAGTTTGGTATTTACTCCACGTAAACAGTTTGGTATTTACTCCATGTAAACAGTTTGGTATTTACTCCATGTAAACAGTTTGGTATTTACTCCATGTAAACAGTTTGGTATTTACTACTCCATGTAAACAGTTTGGTATTTACTCCATGTAAACAGTTTGGTATTTACTCCATGTAAACAGTTTGGTATTTACTCCATGTAAACAGTTTGGTATTTACTCCATGTAAACAGTTTGGTATTTACTCCATGTAAACAGTTTGGTATTTACTCCATGTAAACAGTTTGGTATTTACTCCACGTAAACAGTTTGGTATTTACTCCATGTAAACAGTTTGGTATTTACTCCATGTAAACAGTTTGGTATTTACTCCATGTAAACAGTTTGGTATTTACTCCATGTAAACAGTTTGGTATTTACTCCATGTAAACAGTTTGGTATTTACTCCATGTAAACAGTTTGGTATTTACTCCATGTAAACAGTTTGGTATTTACTCCACATAAACAGTTTGTATTTACTCCACGTAAACAGTTTGGTATTTACTCCATGTAAACAGTTTGGTATTTACTCCATGTAAACAGTTTGGTATTTACTCCATGTAAACAGTTTGGTATTTACTCCATGTAAACAGTTTGGTATTTACTCCATGTAAACAGTTTGGTATTTACTCCATGTAAACAGTTTGGTATTTACTCCATGTAAACAGTTTGGTATTTACTCCACATAAACAGTTTGTATTTACTCCACGTAAACAGTTTGGTATTTACTCCACGTAAACAGTTTGGTATTTACTCCATGTAAACAGTTTGGTATTTACTCCATGTAAACAGTTTGGTATTTACTCCATGTAAACAGTTTGGTATTTACTCCATGTAAACAGTTTGGTATTTACTCCATGTAAACAGTTTGGTATTTACACCGAATGTATTAATGTACAAGCACATGTGTGAATTGGATTATAATTTTTTGCATATCCCACTCCCCCTGAGACAGGAATCAACCATTATTGACAGCAACCCTAGAGCAATTAGGGCACATCAGCAGTTTTCCCCTAGTCTGCTTGTGGATTTGAACCAGCAACCTTTCAGTTACTGGCCCAACACTCCTAACCGCTAGGCTACCTGCCAACCAAACATGATGCCTAGTTTATGGGGAAAATATAAAGCCATTCTTTTAATTCGTAACAGATTTATACATAATATTCTCAAAAAACACCCACAAGATGAAAACTATTCACACAGTTGTAGCTCAAGTGGAGTTCCACAC
Source organism: Oncorhynchus clarkii lewisi (assembly GCF_045791955.1). Classification (NCBI taxonomy): domain Eukaryota; kingdom Metazoa; phylum Chordata; class Actinopteri; order Salmoniformes; family Salmonidae; genus Oncorhynchus; species Oncorhynchus clarkii. The sequence continues at coordinate 24,628,742 of NC_092179.1, forward strand.
TCACTTCCTCCACACACAGTGATTCTAATTCTGTATTTTAAGCAGGCACACCCTCCAGATCACTGGTTATGATATTATAGAGCGTCCACTGTGCTTTCCATCAGTGGGATGCGCTGTCATGTGACGGTCAGTGCTTATTCACAGCTTACAGAGCTCCAGGCTGGATATGTCCTCTGTGTACCCAGCTTTAGGCTCTCCCTCCCTGGGTAACGGCAGAGGAGAGGTCCTAGGGTGGGAGAGTCATTGCGGTGAGCAATTTCTCTACAGATATCTTGTTATTGGCTGTGTTTCAATCCAAAAGATCCCTCGGCCTAAATTCATTGCCCTCATGGATAGAAACAACTGGGTAGGTGTAATCACTAGATCCATCTAGTTCCCACCATGTTGCATTTCACCTATCCAGCCCTATCAGACCTGTGAAGGGGAGTGAACGAGGTCAGAGGGGAGGGAACATCCTCTTGGAATAAAACGCAGCCATTAACTTGTGTACTTGTGTTTATTATAGTATTGGATGGTCATTGTGTTTATTATAGTATTGGATGGTCATTGTGTTTATTATGGTATTGGATGGTCATTGTGTTTATTATAGTAGTGGATGGTCATTGTGTTTATTATAGTATTGGATGGTAATTGTGTTTATTATAGTAGTGGATGGTCATTGTGTTTATTATGGTATTGGATGGTCATTGTGTTTATTATAGTAGTGGATGTTCATTGTGTTTATTATAGCAGTGGATGGTCATTGTGTTTATTATAGAAGTGGATGGTCATTGTGTTTATTATAGTATTGGATGGTCATTGTGTTTATTATAGTATTGGATGGTAATTGTGTTTATTATAGTAGTGGATGGTCATTGTGTTTATTATGGTATTGGATGGTCATTGTGTTTATTATAGTAGTGGATGTTCATTGTGTTTATTATAGAAGTGGATGGTCATTGTGTTTATTATAGTATTGGATGGTCATTGTGTTTATTATAGAAGTGGATGGTCATTGTGTTTATTATAGAAGTGGATGGTCATTGTGTTTATTATAGTATTGGATGGTCATTGTGTTTATTATAGAAGTGGATGGTCATTGTGTTTATTATAGCAGTGGATGGTCATTGTGTTTATTATAGCAGTGGATGGTCATTGTGTTTATTATAGAAGTGGATGGTCATTGTGTTTATTATAGTATTGGATGGTCATTGTGTTTATTATAGCAGTGGATGGTCATTGTGTTTATTATAGTAGTGGATGATCATTGTGTTTATTATAGTATTGGATGGTCATTGTGTTTATTATAGTATTGGACGGTCATTGTGTTTATTATGGTATTGGATAGTCATTGTGTTTATTATAGCAGTGGATGGTCATTGTGTTTATTATAGTATTGGATAATCATTGTGTTTTGTATGGGTATTAGTATAGCATTGTGTTTCAGTTGAACAGAACAGCCTTCTGCGTGTTTCAATTGTAAACATAGTAGGCAGTAGACTCCTCCTCTCTCAGTAGTGTCTCTCTCCTCTCTCTTGATCTTTCCATCACTTTCCCTTCTCCTCTCCATCGTGTCTCTCTCTCTCTCTCTCTCCCTTTCGTTTCCTCTATTCCTCCTCCTCCCCTATCCCTCTCTCTCTCTCTCTCTCTCTCTCTCTCTCTCTCTCTCTCTCTCTCTCTCTCTCTCTCTCTCTCTCTCTCTCTCTCTCTCTCCCTTTCGTTTCCTCTATTCCTCCTCCTCCCCTATCCCTCACTCATCCCCTCCCTCTCTCTCCCTCCCCCTCCTTCCTCTCCCTGGTGGTGACAGTGTGTGTGTAGATGGAGGTGTGTTTTAGTCAGGCGCTGGGTGCTGTCTCCAGTGATAAACTATGGTATTGAACAGAGAGCCTTCCCCACACTGGGCTGGCCACTGGAGCGAGCCCTAATGGCCTCTAGTCTGTGGAGCGGAAACAGCCCATACGCGCTCACACACACATAAGCATGCAGACACTGGTGTACACACTCATATCCGTACACTGACGCACACTCATTTGCATACATGTATACACACTGTGTGTGTGTGTGTGTGTGTGTGTGTGTGTGTGTGTGTGTGTGCGCGCGTGCGTGCGTGTGTGTGTGTGTTTCTAAGCCAGGGAAGAATGTAATGGAATCTGGTAACCAGATCACACACACTGGGCTGTGTTCATTACATTTTAATACACACCTGAGGGCCAAATGTGACTCACTAGTCGCTCACAGTGAAACTAGTTTCATTTCAGTCTGAGCTCTCCAAAATAGATCCAGATGATTTGTACAATATTAATAGAAATGCCATAATATATATTTCACATAGTAAGGGATCAATATCAAATAGATTTCTCTTACCAAAAAACAAGACAAGAATAAATATGTAGTGATACAATTCCTATCACTGAAATCTTACAGTAAGTGTTCACTGAAATATGCAACCAGTGAACATCCAATCACCAGCCTCAATTCCAAGGCCAATCCCTCCCACTCTGCAGCAACAGGTGTCAGAATCAGAAAGTTCGTTTCATAAAGAGAGAGAAGCAGTCACATACCTTTGTCAGGGTGTATATCTTGTGTCTGTGTCCTCTACTATCCACTCTGAGAACAGGTTCCTCAGTGGTTTCTCAGTAGCACTAGCCCTGCGAGCGGAGTGATGTTTAACCAGAGGTTTATTAGTCCTGAACCCTTTCTATTCCCATTAGCGACCTGGCACACGCCTAACTCTGCCCTTAACACCAGATTCTTCTGACCGCTGACCAGAGAGAAGCCCTGAACTAAAAATATTCTTAAAGGTACAGTGTACTCTATCTCCTTCTCTCTTTCTCAAGACACACCTCATAATCCTCTTTACACTGAGAGATAGGCCAATCACAAACTATACTATAATCTGTTGTTGTACACCAGCAAAGTTCAGTCTGTCACTCAGACGACTCCGACTAGGGGTCAAATCTGGGGTCAAACACCACTGAACATCCCAACACGAGTAATACCGCTAGGGGGTATTTCAAGACATGTACACAACATGCATACTACTGCGTTCAAGCAGCTCGCTGTCAACAGATTACTGCATCTTTTCCTCTACAATGCCTAGACAGCCTTCTGGTTAAATAACGTATCTATCTAAACTCTTTGTTCCTTTCACACTTCATACTGCCAAACTGATTTACAGAGCTCTGGGTCCTATTTTTTAGGCACCAAACAAGAGAAAACAGAATGAAAAAGGGAAACTAACTTAAGCTTGTCCAAAACATTTTGCTACGGTGTGTCCTAATGAATATGACCCTGTTTTGGTGAAGTAGGATGACGTTGCCCCTAGACACTGACGCTCTACGGTTGGTTTTGCGTTTTCCTCATAATTGTCAAGGTAGGGTTGGAGAAGGGTAAGCTGATAGATCTGCAGATCAGGACATTCAGGCATTGTCTGTCAGGATTTGTTTTGGTGCTCTGACCTCACCAGGAGGGTGAGGCTGATTAATAAAGGACATCAGGTTCTTCTGTTCTTAATGGGATTGACAGGTCAGAGAAGTCCCTGGTCGCATTCCCCTGTTCGGATGTTGCATGCATCAACCAATGATTGCGGGTCATGTCGTCGACCATGTCATCGACTGCCAGATTACTATAACAAATGATATGCTTAGTTGATACATAAAATACTTATTAAGGCGTTGTAAGATCTGTCAGGCGTCAGCAACGCGTCTTAACCATTGGTTTCCCTTCCAATGATTAAGGGTCAGCAAGACCCATAGTCCATCATGACCCATAGAATTGGCTGATCCTAGATGGGGCAGTAATATACTTTTTACACTATTGAGATGAGCTATACTGTTTCAGCGTGGGTACACACCCACCATGGCTGCTGGAACCATGTTGGAAAGGGAAAGAAGTCAGCTCAGTACAGTTCAGGTAGGCATGAAGGTGTGAACAGGGTCTATCACTGCCTTTTATCTGTCTTCTCAATTCACTCACTCCACCAAATTTGCATTTAACCTTTATTTAACTAGGCAAGCCAGTTTAGAACAAAGTCTTATTTACAATGACGGCCTATGGACAGTGGGTTAACTGCCTTGTTCAGGGGCAGAACAACAGATTTTTTTACCTTGTCAGCTCTGGGATTCGATCGAGCAACCTTTCAGTTACAGGCCCAATGCCCTAACCACTAGGCTACCTGCTGCCCCAAATGCTCAAATGAACTCTCTCTTCCCATTCTCCTTCCTCTCATCGCCATCTCCTCCTTCTTGTCCCTTTCTCTCCTTCTCTCTAACCCCTCCTCTCTTCCTCTAACTGCAGAAGGATTCCTCAAATCAGTTAACATTTCCAGATGAATATGGTGATGTAGCAACACCATCGAATTATTCAACTGTAGTGAAGTGGGAGGAGTCCCTTGACAACTCACTGTCTAATCCTTCAGAGAGGGGGGGGGGGGGAGCAGACATACAGAGAGTTAGAGAGAGAGAGAGACAGAGAGAGAGAAACAGAGTGAGAGAGAGACACAGAGAGAGAGAGAGAGAAACAGAGTGTGTGTGTGAGAGAGAGAGAGAGAGAGAGAGAGAGAGAGAGAGAAACAGAATGAGACAGAGAGACAGAGAGAGGGAGACAGAGAGAGACAGAGAGACAGAGAGAGAAAGAGAGAAACAGAGAGAGGGAGACAGAGAAAGACAGAGAGAGAGAAAGAGAGAGAAACAGAGAGAGACAGAGAGAGAGACAGAGAGAGAAAGAGAGAAACAGAGTGAGACAGAGAGAGACAGAGAGAGACAGAGAGAGACAGAGAGAAAGAAACAGAGTGAGACAGAGAGAGAAAGAGAGTGAGACAGAGAGAGACAGAGAGAGAAAGAGAGAAACAGAGTGAGACAGAGAGAGAGACAGAGAGGGAGACAGAGAGAAACAGAGTGAGACAGAGAGAGAGACAGAGAGAGAAAGAGAGAAACAGAGTGAGACAGAGAGAGACAGAGAGGGAGACAGAGAGAGACAGAGAGAGACAGAGAGAGAAAGAGAGAAACAGAGTGAGACAGAGAGAGACAGAGAGAGAAAGAGAGGGAGACAGAGAGAGACAGAGAGAGACAGAGAGAAAGAGAGTGAGACAGAGTGAGACAGAGAGAGAAAGAGAGAAACAGAGTGAGACAGAGAGAGACAGAGAGAGAAAGAGAGAAACAGAGTGAGACAGAGAGAGACAGAGAGAGAAAGAGAGAAACAGAGTGAGACAGAGAGAGAAACAGAGAAACAGAGTGAGACAGAGAGAGACAGAGAGAGAGAAAGAGAGAGAGAGCAAAAGGAAGAGAAAGGGGTTCCCTCCTTCATTTGTGCTCTCTCTCTCACACACCCCGTTGTGAATCCCTAGCAACACCTATTGTTAGGGATGTGCGTCACAGGTGGTGATGTCACTGTAACAAGGCCGGTCCACTTGGTACAGATTAGGAGGAGGAAGGTGGAGAGAAGGTGATTAGCCAGGCTTGTAATAGATGAGTCACACTGAAGGACACACACCCATACACACACAGGCAGTAAAAAACAAACATGCATACACACACACTCATACACACACAGACACACACGCAGACACACACGCATACAAACAAAGAAGGCAAAAACACACGCCTACGTACAGGTCTACATACTGTATATTAATTCAAAAACATTATAAACATTGGGGTAAACATTCAAGGTGAAAGACACCCCGAACACATTCAAAACAACATGGGTTTTGACCACAGCAAATAGAGGATTCTTTGAGTGCAGTAATCTCGCCAGGGCAAAACCAAACCATACAAACTCCAAGGCAACTCAAGTCTCTGACACAACTTTCTCAAAATGAACTCCCCAAGCAGTTGTTCTGTAGCCTGGTCCCAGATCTGTTTGTGCTATCTTGCTATATCCTTGTCACTCATTGTCACACCAACAGGCATGTCCTTCCACTTAAAGGTCACCTTTGGGCACCAAAAACGGTCTAAGTCCGCCTCTTTCTCAATTTTCAAACCAAAATGGGGTGTGCCTTTGGTGGTTCATATGTGTCATTCTGGTGATTTGTGCCGTGACCGACGTAGCTAGTTCCTTAGCTAAGCTAGCCACTATAGCTAGCCTCCTCCAGTATGTGTTGATGCCATTTCACAGGATTTATTTTTTGGACGGAAGCTGTAGACATTGGTAGGAAATGGCACTTCTGTAGCCAAATATCTTTGTAATTTTGTTTTGTTTTTAAGCATTAAATGGCCTGCTATGATGGTTCATTGATCGGTTATACCGTTTAAAGTCATTTGTCGTCCCCCCCCCCTCCAAGTCGACCTTTATAGCTGGAATACACATTAGGTTAGCAGCACCACTGTTTACCCCAACACATTTGTTTTTGTTTATGAAACAGGAGAGGAGCATCATGGTAAAAAAAAAGTGCAATAAAAAAAGTGCAATAAATACTTTGCTGTTCTGTCGCGCGTGCAATAATGTGCAACGATTTCTGAGGGGAAAAAAACACTGTTCGTTGTTGGAAGTCATTTCTTTCTATTTGGAACATCACAAACGGATGTGGTAGTTTCACCATGACTGATTCCAGCTTTAAAAAGACACTGATTGGAACGTGTTTTTGTGTTGCTCATTAGAAAAACACGTTTTCAGTCTTGGAGGTGTGTTTCCTGACCGATTCAGCGTTTGGTTGATGATGTTTGTCCCCATAAGACACTTAAGACATGGAAGCCTATTTCACTTCCTCACAATCCCCAGAATAAATCTAAGACAACTCAAGAAATCTGTAATTCATTTTCATGTTTTTGCCGAGGATGTTTTAGTTTTTTACATCTGACTAAGGTGTTTGGTGCAGTATTTCTGAAGTAACAAAATGCACAACGTGTTGTCTTATGGAAACAAAGTCATAACTGCTGGGCAGGTCTGGACAGTTTCACTGCAGCTGTTCACCCCATGTTAGTCGGCAAATGGACATCGTCAAATCAAAACCTTCATTTTAGGCGAGAATGACTTTATGACCAAAATGTAGTCAATTTGAACAATAAAATAACAGTTTCTGACTCATATCGATAACACATAGGCTGTTTTCAAAGGGATTTGTTGCTTTTTAATTCTCTTTAACACTGGGCACTATACATCTGTATTCCATCCACTCAGGGGAATGGCCATAGAGGAGCGATTGATCCTAACCTATAGCAATCAATAGCCTCACAATCAAACCCCTAGTGGGGAAGATTTTATGAGGTCCAACCTGCGTGTGTGTGTTGGCATGAGGGGGGGTCGTTATGTGTGTGTGTTTTATGTGGATGAATTGTATGTGTGAATTTCGTTTTGATTGACAAGTGTGTGTGTTTACGAGGTCGAAGGGTGTGTGTCGTTGAACCTTGAGGGCTTGTGTGTACAATAGGATCCAACAGACATGAATACAACATTCCCAGAGCTCACTGAATCCTCTCACACTTCTCCTGGGAATAGCTATGGAAACTGGGAGGAGAGAGAGAGAGGAAAATGGGAGGTGTAAATGATATAACTGACCACTGTTAGAAATGTAAAACCATCTCTGCTTTTAGACCTGTACATAAGACTAAGTGGTGTTCTTGAAGTCGTCACAGTGCTGGGGCTGCTCACTATATGTTAATGAGGTCTTCCAAGGGCTCGGTCTAGACTCCAAATGGCCGCCAGTGACTCCTCTGTTTCTGGGGGTTTCTGCAACCCTTCAAGAGTCAAGCGTTGCCATGGCATCTGTGAACCCCTGCTGCCTGAGGGGTCGTAACTATGGGGTAAGTGAGGGTTGGAAATCCCACATCAAACAATCAAGGTGCTCTGTGTGTGTGTGTGGTTGAATTTCCCATGTGTACTCAAGAGCAGCCTCGAGGTATCAATGTTTGACACTGTGCTTAACATTAGCCTTGTGCTAAGTTGTGGCCAACTGGGGTATAAAGAGAGAATAGGGTTCAGCTTGGTACAGCTGTTGAGAGGAAGAGTTGAGGAAGAGATGGTTAGAAAAAGCATGGGAGGGAGAGGGAATGAAATAAATAGAAAGACAGGGAATAAATAAGAGATATTTAAGGAGTAGGTCTGTGTGAGCGCTGTCTTGTCACGGACCCGAATCTCCTCTCCCTGCTGACAGAGTTGATTTTCCCAGAATCCCTGGAGCCCACTCCTGGGCTGCGGAACGAGTGTGAGTCAGAGCTTCTGAAGAGCCCAATCTGGGAGTCGTGAGGAGACTGGGAGACACACACACATAGAGGACGAACACACACATAAGAGACAATCACAGATGTCACTTACACATACAATTATTTATTTTTTTAAATGGGGGGGGGGGGGGTCTCTCAACTTATTGTTAAGAGTTAGAATAGTAGAATACACCAGGTGCAATTTCTAAATGTGTCGTGCATCAGCAGTGTTTCTCTTGTTATGTCACTCCATTAGCCATGTAAGCTAACAATATATAGCCTGGTAGATAGTCTAGCCAGCTATCTAAACTGGTAGTAATTATGACCTGACCTCCAGGGGGACCCATTGATTGTGTTAGTCATTCTCACTCAGCTCTTATATTAACATGACATAAGTCATTACAAAATGTGTAGAATTGCAGAAAACTTGCTTTAAAACTGCTACATTTTCTCTACTCCCCATGGCAGTGTTTTCTCTACGCCCCATGGCAGTGTTTTCTCCATGCCCCATGGCAGTGTTTTCTCTACTCCCCATGGCAGTGTTTTCTCTATACCCCATGGCAGTGTTTTCTCTACTCCCCATGGCAGTGTTTTCTCTACTCCCCATGGCAGTGTTCTCTCTACTCCCCATGGCAGGGTTTTCTCTACTACCCATGGCAGTGTTTTCTCTATGCCCCATGGCAGTGTTTTCTCTACTCCCCATGGCAGTGTTCTCTCTACGCCCCATGGCAGTGTTCTCTCTACTCCCCATGGCAGTGTTTTCTCTACTCCCCATGGCAGTGTTTTCAATCTCTCTACCCCATGGCAGTGTTGCCCATGGCTCTATACTCCCCATGGCAGTGTTTTCTCTACTCCCCATGGCAGTGCCCATGGCAGTGTTTTTCTACTCCCCATGGCAGTGTTTTCTCTACTCCCAATGGCAGTGTTTTCTCTACACCCCATGGCAGTGTTACTCCCCATGGCAGTGTTTTCTCTACGGCCCATGGCAGTGTTTTCTCTACTCCCCATGGCAGTGTTTTCTCTACTCCCCATGGCAGTGTTTTCTCTACTCCCCATGGCAGTGTTTTCTCTACTCCCCATGGCAGTGTTTTCTCTACTCCCCATGGCAGTGTTTTCTCTACACCCCATGGCAGTGTTTTCTCTACTCCCCATGGCAGTGTTTTCTCTACGGCCCATGGCAGTGTTCTCTCTTTGGCCCATGGCAGTGTTCTCTCTACTCCCCATGGCAGGGTTTTCTCTACTACCCATGGCAGTGTTTTCTCTACTCCCCATGGCAGTGTTCTCTCTACTCTCCATGGCAGTGTTTTCTCTACACCCCACGGCAGTGTTCTCTCTACACTCCATGGCAGTGTTTTCTCTATGCCCCATGGCAGTGTTTTCTCTACTCCCCATGTCAGTGTTTTCTCTACGGCCCATGGCAGTGTTTTCTCTACGGCCCATGTCAGTGTTTTCTCTACGCCCCATGGCAGTGTTTTCTCTACTTCCCATGGCAGTGTTTTCTCTACAGCCCATGGCAGTGTTTTCTCTAAGGCCCATGGCAGTGTTTTCTCTACGCCCCATGGCAGTGTTTTCTCTACTCCCCATGGCAGTGTTTTCTCTACTCCCCATGGCAGTGTTTTCTCTAATGCCCATGGCAGTGTTTTCTCTACTCCTCATGGCAGTGTTTTCTCTACTCCCCATGGCAGTGTTTTCTCTATGGCCCATGGCAGTGTTTTCTCTACTCCCCATGGCAGTGTTTTCTCTATGCCCCATTGCAGTGTTTTCTCTACACCCCATGGCAGTGTTTTCTCTACTCCCCATGGCATTGTTTTCTCTACTCCCCATGGCAGTGTTTTCTCTACAGCCCATGGCAGTGTTTTCTCTACACCCCATGGCAGTGTTCTCTCTACACCCCACGGCAGTGTTCTCTCTACGCTCCATGGCAGTGTTTTCTCTACTCCCCATGGCAGTGTTTTCTCTACAGCCCATGGCAGTGTTTTCTCTACGGCCCATGGCAGTGTTTTCTCTATGCCCCATGGCAGTGTTTTCTCTACGCCCCATGGCAGTGTTTTCTCTATGCCCCATGGCAGTGTTTTCTCTATGCCCCATGGCAGTGTTTTCTCTACGGCCCATGACAGTGTTTTCTCTACGCCCCATGGCAGTGTTTTCTCTATGCCCCATGGCAGTGTTTTCTCTACTCCCCATGGCAGTGTTTTCTCTATGCCCCATGGCAGTGTTTTCTCTACTCCCCATGGCAGTGTTTTCTCTACTCCCCACGGCAGTGTTTTCTCTACGCCCCACGGCAGTGTTTTCTCTAAGGCCCATGGCAGTGTTTTCTCTACGGCCCATGGCAGTGTTTTCTCTACAGTCCATGGCAGTGTTTTCTCTATGGCCCATGGCAGTGTTTTCTCTACTCCCCATGGCAGTGTTTTCTCTATGGCCCATGGCAGTGTTTTCTCTATGGCCCATGGCAGTGTTTTCTCTATGGCCCATGGCAGTGTTTTCTCTACTCCCCATGGCAGTGTTTTCTCTATGGCCCATGGCAGTGTTTTCTCTATGGCCCATGGCAGTGTTTTCTCTACTACCCATGGCAGTGTTTTCTCTATGGCCCATGGCAGTGTTTTCTCTATGGCCCATGGCAGTGTTTTCTCTATGGCCCATGGCAGTGTTTTCTCTATGGCCCATGGCAGTGTTTTCTCTACTACCCATGGCAGTGTTTTCTCTATGGCCCATGGCAGTGTTTTCTCTATGGCCCACGGCAGTGTTTTCTCTACAGCCCCATGGCAGTGTTTTTTCCATGCCCCATGGCAGTGTTCTCTCTATGCCCCATGGCAGTGTTTTCTCTATGGCCCATGGCAGTGTTTTCTCTACTCCCCATGGCAGTGTTTTCTCTACTCCCCTTGGCAGTGTTTTCTCTACTCCCCATGGCAGTGTTTTCTCTACTCCCCACGGCAGTGTTTTCTCTATGGCCCATGGCAGTGTTTTCTCTATGGCCCATGGCAGTGTTTTCTCTACTCCCCATGGCAGTGTTTTCTCTACTCCCCATGGCAGTGTTTTCTCTACTCCCCACGGCAGTGGTCTCTCTACTCCCCACGGCAGTGTTTTCTCTATGGCCCAAGGCAGTGTTTTCTCTATGGCCCATGGCAGTGTTTTCTCTACTCCCCATGGCAGTGTTTTCTCTACTCCCCATGGCAGTGTTTTCTCTACTCCCCATGGCAGTGTTTTCTCTACTCCCAATGGCAGTGTTTTCTCTACACCCCATGGCAGTGTTTTCTCTACTCCCCATGGCAGTGTTTTCTCTACGGCCCATGGCAGTGTTTTCTCTACTCCCCATGGCAGTGTTTTCTCTACTCCCCATGGCAGTGTTTTCTCTACTCCCCATGGCAGTGTTTTCTCTACTCCCCATGGCAGTGTTTTCTCTACTCCCCATGGCAGTGTTTTCTCTACGGCCCATGGCAGTGTTCTCTCTTTGGCCCATGGCAGTGTTCTCTCTACTCCCCATGGCAGGGTTTTCTCTACTACCCATGGCAGTGTTTTCTCTACTCCCCATGGCAGTGTTCTCTCTACGCTCCATGGCAGTGTTTTCTCTACACCCCACGGCAGTGTTCTCTCTACACTCCATGGCAGTGTTTTCTCTATGCCCCATGGCAGTGTTTTCTCTACTCCCCATGTCAGTGTTTTCTCTACGGCCCATGGCAGTGTTTTCTCTACGGCCCATGTCAGTGTTTTCTCTACGCCCCATGGCAGTGTTTTCTCTACTTCCCATGGCAGTGTTTTCTCTACAGCCCATGGCAGTGTTTTCTCTAAGGCCCATGGCAGTGTTTTCTCTACGCCCCATGGCAGTGTTTTCTCTACTCCCCATGGCAGTGTTTTCTCTACTCCCCATGGCAGTGTTTTCTCTAATGCCCATGGCAGTGTTTTCTCTACTCCTCATGGCAGTGTTTTCTCTACTCCCCATGGCAGTGTTTTCTCTATGGCCCATGGCAGTGTTTTCTCTACTCCCCATGGCAGTGTTTTCTCTATGGCCCATGGCAGTGTTTTCTCTATGGCCCATGGCAGTGTTTTCTCTATGGCCCATGGCAGTGTTTTCTCTATGGCCCATGGCAGTGTTTTCTCTACTCCCCATGGCAGTGTTTTCTCTATGGCCCATGGCAGTGTTTTCTCTATGGCCCATGGCAGTGTTTTCTCTACTACCCATGGCAGTGTTTTCTCTATGGCCCATGGCAGTGTTTTCTCTACTCCCCATGGCAGTGTTTTCTCTACTCCCCATGGCAGTGTTTTCTCTACTCCCCATGGCAGTGTTTTCTCTACACCCCATGGCAGTGTTCTCTCTACACCCCACGGCAGTGTTCTCTCTACGCCCCATGGCAGTGTTTTCTCTACTCCCCATGGCAGTGTTTTCTCTACAGCCCATGGCAGTGTTTTCTCTACGGCCCATGGCAGTGTTTTCTCTATGCCCCATGGCAGTGTTTTCTCTACGCCCCATGGCAGTGTTTTCTCTATGCCCCATGGCAGTGTTTTCTCTATGCCCCATGGCAGTGTTTTCTCTACGGCCCATGACAGTGTTTTCTCTACGCCCCATGGCAGTGTTTTCTCTATGCCCCATGGCAGTGTTTTCTCTACTCCCCATGGCAGTGTTTTCTCTATGCCCCATGGCAGTGTTTTCTCTACTCCCCATGGCAGTGTTTTCTCTACTCCCCACGGCAGTGTTTTCTCTACGCCCCACGGCAGTGTTTTCTCTAAGGCCCATGGCAGTGTTTTCTCTACGGCCCATGGCAGTGTTTTCTCTACAGTCCATGGCAGTGTTTTCTCTATGGCCCATGGCAGTGTTTTCTCTACTCCCCATGGCAGTGTTTTCTCTATGGCCCATGGCAGTGTTTTCTCTATGGCCCATGGCAGTGTTTTCTCTATGGCCCATGGCAGTGTTTTCTCTACTCCCCATGGCAGTGTTTTCTCTATGGCCCATGGCAGTGTTTTCTCTATGGCCCATGGCAGTGTTTTCTCTACTACCCATGGCAGTGTTTTCTCTATGGCCCATGGCAGTGTTTTCTCTATGGCCCATGGCAGTGTTTTCTCTATGGCCCATGGCAGTGTTTTCTCTATGGCCCATGGCAGTGTTTTCTCTACTACCCATGGCAGTGTTTTCTCTATGGCCCATGGCAGTGTTTTCTCTATGGCCCACGGCAGTGTTTTCTCTACAGCCCCATGGCAGTGTTTTTTCCATGCCCCATGGCAGTGTTCTCTCTATGCCCCATGGCAGTGTTTTCTCTATGGCCCATGGCAGTGTTTTCTCTACTCCCCATGGCAGTGTTTTCTCTACTCCCCTTGGCAGTGTTTTCTCTACTCCCCATGGCAGTGTTTTCTCTACTCCCCACGGCAGTGTTTTCTCTATGGCCCATGGCAGTGTTTTCTCTATGGCCCATGGCAGTGTTTTCTCTACTCCCCATGGCAGTGTTTTCTCTACTCCCCATGGCAGTGTTTTCTCTACTCCCCACGGCAGTGGTCTCTCTACTCCCCACGGCAGTGTTTTCTCTATGGCCCAAGGCAGTGTTTTCTCTATGGCCCATGGCAGTGTTTTCTCTACTCCCCATGGCAGTGTTTTCTCTACTCCCCATGGCAGTGTTTTCTCTACTCCCCATGGCAGTGTTTTCTCTACTCCCAATGGCAGTGTTTTCTCTACACCCCATGGCAGTGTTTTCTCTACTCCCCATGGCAGTGTTTTCTCTACGGCCCATGGCAGTGTTTTCTCTACTCCCCATGGCAGTGTTTTCTCTACTCCCCATGGCAGTGTTTTCTCTACTCCCCATGGCAGTGTTTTCTCTACTCCCCATGGCAGTGTTTTCTCTACTCCCCATGGCAGTGTTTTCTCTACGGCCCATGGCAGTGTTCTCTCTTTGGCCCATGGCAGTGTTCTCTCTACTCCCCATGGCAGGGTTTTCTCTACTACCCATGGCAGTGTTTTCTCTACTCCCCATGGCAGTGTTCTCTCTACGCTCCATGGCAGTGTTTTCTCTACACCCCACGGCAGTGTTCTCTCTACACTCCATGGCAGTGTTTTCTCTATGCCCCATGGCAGTGTTTTCTCTACTCCCCATGTCAGTGTTTTCTCTACGGCCCATGGCAGTGTTTTCTCTACGGCCCATGTCAGTGTTTTCTCTACGCCCCATGGCAGTGTTTTCTCTACTTCCCATGGCAGTGTTTTCTCTACAGCCCATGGCAGTGTTTTCTCTAAGGCCCATGGCAGTGTTTTCTCTACGCCCCATGGCAGTGTTTTCTCTACTCCCCATGGCAGTGTTTTCTCTACTCCCCATGGCAGTGTTTTCTCTAATGCCCATGGCAGTGTTTTCTCTACTCCTCATGGCAGTGTTTTCTCTACTCCCCATGGCAGTGTTTTCTCTATGGCCCATGGCAGTGTTTTCTCTACTCCCCATGGCAGTGTTTTCTCTATGGCCCATGGCAGTGTTTTCTCTATGGCCCATGGCAGTGTTTTCTCTATGGCCCATGGCAGTGTTTTCTCTATGGCCCATGGCAGTGTTTTCTCTACTCCCCATGGCAGTGTTTTCTCTATGGCCCATGGCAGTGTTTTCTCTATGGCCCATGGCAGTGTTTTCTCTACTACCCATGGCAGTGTTTTCTCTATGGCCCATGGCAGTGTTTTCTCTACTCCCCATGGCAGTGTTTTCTCTACTCCCCATGGCAGTGTTTTCTCTACTCCCCATGGCAGTGTTTTCTCTACTCCCCACGGCAGTGTTTTCTCTATGGCCCATGGCAGTGTTTTCTCTATGGCCCATGGCAGTGTTTTCTCTACTCCCCATGGCAGTGTTTTCTCTACTCCCCATGGCAGTGTTTTCTCTACTCCCCACGGCAGTGGTCTCTCTACTCCCCACGGCAGTGTTTTCTCTATGGCCCAAGGCAGTGTTTTCTCTATGGCCCATGGCAGTGTTTTCTCTACTCCCCATGGCAGTGTTTTCTCTACTCCCCATGGCAGTGTTTTCTCTACTCCCCATGGCAGTGTTTTCTCTACTCCCAATGGCAGTGTTTTCTCTACACCCCATGGCAGTGTTTTCTCTACTCCCCATGGCAGTGTTTTCTCTACGGCCCATGGCAGTGTTTTCTCTACTCCCCATGGCAGTGTTTTCTCTACTCCCCATGGCAGTGTTTTCTCTACTCCCCATGGCAGTGTTTTCTCTACTCCCCATGGCAGTGTTTTCTCTACTCCCCATGGCAGTGTTTTCTCTACTCCCCATGGCAGTGTTTTCTCTACTCCCCATGGCAGTGTTTTCTCTACGGCCCATGGCAGTGTTCTCTCTTTGGCCCATGGCAGTGTTCTCTCTACTCCCCATGGCAGGGTTTTCTATACTACCCATGGCAGTGTTTTCTCTACTCCCCATGGCAGTGTTCTCTCTACGCTCCATGGCAGTGTTTTCTCTACACCCCACGGCAGTGTTCTCTCTACACTCCATGGCAGTGTTTTCTCTATGCCCCATGGCAGTGTTTTCTCTACTCCCCATGTCAGTGTTTTCTCTACGGCCCATGGCAGTGTTTTCTCTACGGCCCATGTCAGTGTTTTCTCTACGCCCCATGGCAGTGTTTTCTCTACTTCCCATGGCAGTGTTTTCTCTACAGCCCATGGCAGTGTTTTCTCTAAGGCCCATGGCAGTGTTTTCTCTACGCCCCATGGCAGTGTTTTCTCTACTCCCCATGGCAGTGTTTTCTCTACTCCCCATGGCAGTGTTTTCTCTAATGCCCATGACAGTGTTTTCTCTACTCCTCATGGCAGTGTTTTCTCTACTCCCCATGGCAGTGTTTTCTCTATGGCCCATGGCAGTGTTTTCTCTACTCCCCATGGCAGTGTTTTCTCTATGCCCCATGGCAGTGTTTTCTCTACACCCCATGGCAGTGTTTTCTCTACTCCCCATGGCATTGTTTTCTCTACTCCCCATGGCAGTGTTTTCTCTACAGCCCATGGCAGTGTTTTCTCTACACCCCATGGCAGTGTTCTCTCTACACCCCACGGCAGTGTTCTCTCTACGCTCCATGGCAGTGTTTTCTCTACTCCCCATGGCAGTGTTTTCTCTACTCCCCATGGCAGTGTTTTCTCTACAGCCCATGGCAGTGTTTTCTCTACGGCCCATGGCAGTGTTTTCTCTATGCCCCATGGCAGTGTTTTCTCTACGCCCCATGGCAGTGTTTTCTGTATGCCCCATGGCAGTGTTTTCTCTATGCCCCATGGCAGTGTTTTCTCTACGGCCCATGACAGTGTTTTCTCTACGCCCCATGGCAGTGTTTTCTCTATGCCCCATGGCAGTGTTTTCTCTACTCCCCATGGCAGTGTTCTCTCTACGCTCCATGGCAGTGTTTTCTCTACTGCCCATGGCAGTGTTTTCTCTATGCCCCATGGCAGTGTTTTCTCTACTCCCCATGGCAGTGTTTTCTCTACTCCCCACGGCAGTGTTTTCTCTACTCCCCACGGCAGTGTTTTCTCTACTCCCCACGGCAGTGTTTTCTCTACGCCCCACGGCAGTGTTTTCTCTAAGGCCCATGGCAGTGTTTTCTCTACGGACCATGGCAGTGTTTTCTCTACAGTCCATGGCAGTGTTTTCTCTATGGCCCATGGCAGTGTTTTCTCTACTCCCCATGGCAGTGTTTTCTCTATGGCCCATGGCAGTGTTTTCTCTATGGCCCATGGCAGTGTTTTCTCTATGGCCCATGGCAGTGTTTTCTCTATGGCCCATGGCAGTGTTTTCTCTACTCCCCATGGCAGTGTTTTCTCTATGGCCCATGGCAGTGTTTTCTCTATGGCCCATGGCAGTGTTTTCTCTACTACCCATGGCAGTGTTTTCTCTATGGCCCATGGCAGTGTTTTCTCTATGGCCCATGGCAGTGTTTTCTCTACTCCCCATGGCAGTGTTTTCTCTATGGCCCATGGCAGTGTTTTCTCTATGGCCCATGGCAGTGTTTTCTCTACTACCCATGGCAGTGTTTTCTCTATGGCCCATGGCAGTGTTTTCTCTATGGCCCACGGCAGTGTTTTCTCTACAGCCCCATGGCAGTGTTTTCTCCATGCCCCATGGCAGTGTTCTCTCTATGCCCCATGGCAGTGTTTTCTCTATGGCCCATGGCAGTGTTTTCTCTACTCCCCATGGCAGTGTTTTCTCTACTCCCCATGGCAGTGTTTTCTCTACTCCCCATGGCAGTGTTTTCTCTACTCCCCACGGCAGTGTTTTCTCTATGGCCCATGGCAGTGTTTTCTCTATGGCCCATGGCAGTGTTTTCTCTACTCCCCATGGCAGTGTTTTCTCTACTCCCCATGGCAGTGTTTTCTCTACTCCCCACGGCAGTGGTCTCTCTACTCCCCATGGCAGTGTTTTCTCTATACCCCATGGCAGTGTTTTCTCTATGGCCCATGGCAGTGTTTTCTTTCTGGCCCATGGCAGTGTTTTCTCTACTCCCCATGGCAGTGTTTTCTCTACGCCCCATGGCAGTGTTTTCTCCATGCCCCATGGCAGTGTTTTACTCCCCATGGCACTATACCCCATGGCAGTGTTTTCTCTACTCCCCATGGCAGTGTTTTCTCTACTCCCCATGGCAGTGTTCTCTCTACTCCCCATGGCAGGGTTTTCTCTACTACCCATGGCAGTGTTTTCTCTATGCCCCATGGCAGTGTTTTCTCTACTCCCCATGGCAGTGTTCTCTCTACGCCCCATGGCAGTGTTCTCTCTACTCCCCATGGCAGTGTTTTCTCTACTCCCCATGGCAGTGTTTTCTCTACTCCCCATGGCAGTGTTTTCTCTATACCCCATGGCAGTGTTCTCTCTATGGCCCATGGTAGTGTTCTCTCTACTCCCAATGGCAGGGTTTTCTCTACTACCCATGGCAGTGTTTTCTCTACAGCCCATGGCAGTGTTTTCTCTACTCCCCATGGCAGTGTTTTCTCTACTCCCCATGGCAGTGTTTTCTCTACTCCCCATGGCAGTGTTTTCTCTACTCCCCATGGCAGTGTTTTCTCTACAGCCCATGGCAGTGTTTTCTCTACGGCCCATGGCAGTGTTTTCTCTATGCCCCATGGCAGTGTTTTCTCTACGCCCCATGGCAGTGTTTTCTCTATGCCCCATGGCAGTGTTTTCTCTATGCCCCATGGCAGTGTTTTCTCTACGGCCCATGACAGTGTTTTCTCTACGCCCCATGGCAGTGTTTTCTCTATGCCCCATGGCAGTGTTTTCTCTACTCCCCATGGCAGTGTTTTCTCTATGCCCCATGGCAGTGTTTTCTCTACTCCCCATGGCAGTGTTTTCTCTACTCCCCACGGCAGTGTTTTCTCTACGCCCCACGGCAGTGTTTTCTCTAAGGCCCATGGCAGTGTTTTCTCTACGGCCCATGGCAGTGTTTTCTCTACAGTCCATGGCAGTGTTTTCTCTATGGCCCATGGCAGTGTTTTCTCTATGGCCCATGGCAGTGTTTTCTCTATGGCCCATGGCAGTGTTTTCTCTATGGCCCATGGCAGTGTTTTCTCTACTCCCCATGGCAGTGTTTTCTCTATGGCCCATGGCAGTGTTTTCTCTATGGCCCATGGCAGTGTTTTCTCTACTACCCATGGCAGTGTTTTCTCTATGGCCCATGGCAGTGTTTTCTCTATGGCCCATGGCAGTGTTTTCTCTACTCCCCATGGCAGTGTTTTCTCTATGGCCCATGGCAGTGTTTTCTCTATGGCCCATGGCAGTGTTTTCTCTACTACCCATGGCAGTGATTTCTCTATGGCCCATGGCAGTGTTTTCTCTATGGCCCACGGCAGTGTTTTCTCTACAGCCCCATGGCAGTGTTTTCTCCATGCCCCATGGCAGTGTTCTCTCTATGCCCCATGGCAGTGTTTTCTCTATGGCCCATGGCAGTGTTTTCTCTACTCCCCATGGCAGTGTTTTCTCTACTCCCCATGGCAGTGTTTTCTCTACTCCCCATGGCAGTGTTTTCTCTATGGCCCATGGCAGTGTTTTCTCTATGGCCCATGGCAGTGTTTTCTCTATGGCCCATGGCAGTGTTTTCTCTACTCCCCATGGCAGTGTTTTCTCTACTCCCCATGGCAGTGTTTTCTCTACTCCCCACGGCAGTGGTCTCTCTACTCCCCACGGCAGTGTTTTCTCTATGGCCCAAGGCAGTGTTTTCTCTATGGCCCATGGCAGTGTTTTCTCTACTCCCCATGGCAGTGTTTTCTCTACTCCCCATGGCAGTGTTTTCTCTACTCCCCATGGCAGTGTTTTCTCTACTCCCCATGGCAGTGTTTTCTCTATGGCCCATGGCAGTGTTTTCTCTATGGCCCACGGCAGTGTTTTCTCTACAGCCCCATGGCAGTGTTTTCTCCATGCCCCATGGCAGTGTTCTCTCTATGCCCCATGGCAGTGTTTTCTCTATGGCCCATGGCAGTGTTTTCTCTACTCCCCATGGCAGTGTTTTCTCTACTCCCCATGGCAGTGTTTTCTCTACTCCCCATGGCAGTGTTTTCTCTACTCCCCACGGCAGTGTTTTCTCTATGGCCCATGGCAGTGTTTTCTCTATGGCCCATGGCAGTGTTTTCTCTACTCCCCATGGCAGTGTTTTCTCTACTCCCCATGGCAGTGTTTTCTCTACTCCCCACGGCAGTGGTCTCTCTACTCCCCACGGCAGTGTTTTCTCTATGGCCCAAGGCAGTGTTTTCTCTATGGCCCATGGCAGTGTTTTCTCTACTCCCCATGGCAGTGTTTTCTCTACTCCCCATGGCAGTGTTTTCTCTACTCCCCATGGCAGTGTTTTCTCTACTCCCCATGGCAGTGTTTTCTCTACTCCCCACGGCAGTGGTCTCTCTACTCCCCACGGCAGTGTTTTCTCTATGGCCCATGGCAGTGTTTTCTCTATGGCCCATGGCAGTGTTTTCTCTACTCCCCATGGCAGTGTTTTCTCTACTCCCCATGGCAGTGTTTTCTCTACTCCCCACGGCAGTGGTCTCTCTACTCCCCACGGCAGTGTTTTCTCTATGGCCCAAGGCAGTGTTTTCTCTATGGCCCATGGCAGTGTTTTCTCTACTCCCCATGGCAGTGTTTTCTCTACTCCCCATGGCAGTGTTTTCTCTACTCCCCATGGCAGTGTTTTCTCTACTCCCCATGGCAGTGTTTTCTCTACTCCCCATGGCAGTGTTTTCTCTACTCCCCATGGCAGTGTTTTCTCTACTCCCCATGGCAGTGTTTTCTCTACTCCCCATGGCAGTGTTTTCTCTACGGCCCATGGCAGTGTTCTCTCTTTGGCCCATGGCAGTGTTCTCTCTACTCCCCATGGCAGGGTTTTCTCTACTACCCATGGCAGTGTTTTCTCTACTCCCCATGGCAGTGTTCTCTCTACGCTCCATGGCAGTGTTTTCTCTACACCCCACGGCAGTGTTCTCTCTACACTCCATGGCAGTGTTTTCTCTATGCCCCATGGCAGTGTTTTCTCTACTCCCCATGTCAGTGTTTTCTCTACGGCCCATGGCAGTGTTTTCTCTACGGCCCATGTCAGTGTTATCTCTACGCCCCATGGCAGTGTTTTCTCTACTTCCCATGGCAGTGTTTTCTCTACAGCCCATGGCAGTGTTTTCTCTAATGCCCATGGCAGTGTTTTCTCTACTCCTCATGGCAGTGTTTTCTCTACTCCCCATGGCAGTGTTTTCTCTATGGCCCATGGCAGTGTTTTCTCTACTCCCCATGGCAGTGTTTTCTCTATGGCCCATGGCAGTGTTTTCTCTATGGCCCATGGCAGTGTTTTCTCTATGGCCCATGGCAGTGTTTTCTCTATGGCCCATGGCAGTGTTTTCTCTACTCCCCATGGCAGTGTTTTCTCTATGGCCCATGGCAGTGTTTTCTCTACTACCCATGGCAGTGTTTTCTCTATGGCCCATGGCAGTGTTTTCTCAATGGCCCATGGCAGTGTTTTCTCTACTCCCCATGGCAGTGTTTTCTCTATGGCCCATGGCAGTGTTTTCTCTATGGCCCATGGCAGTGTTTTCTCTATGGCCCATGGCAGTGTTTTCTCTATGGCCCATGGCAGTGTTTTCTCTACTCCCCATGGCAGTGTTTTCTCTATGGCCCATGGCAGTGTTTTCTCTATGGCCCATGGCAGTGTTTTCTCTACTACCCATGGCAGTGTTTTCTCTATGGCCCATGGCAGTGTTTTCTCTATCGCCCATGGCAGTGTTTTCTCTACTCCCCATGGCAGTGTTTTCTCTATGGCCCATGGCAGTGTTTTCTCTATGGCCCATGGCAGTGTTTTCTCTACTACCCATGGCAGTGTTTTCTCTATGGCCCATGGCAGTGTTTTCTCTATGGCCCACGGCAGTGTTTTCTCTACAGCCCCATGGCAGTGTTTTCTCCATGCCCCATGGCAGTGTTCTCTCTATGCCCCATGGCAGTGTTTTCTCTATGGCCCATGGCAGTGTTTTCTCTACTCCCCATGGCAGTGTTTTCTCTATGGCCCATGGCAGTGTTTTCTCTATGGCCCATGGCAGTGTTTTCTCTACTACCCATGGCAGTGTTTTCTCTATGGCCCATGGCAGTGTTTTCTCTATGGCCCACGGCAGTGTTTTCTCTACAGCCCCATGGCAGTGTTTTCTCCATGCCCCATGGCAGTGTTCTCTCTATGCCCCATGGCAGTGTTTTCTCTATGGCCCATGGCAGTGTTTTCTCTACTCCCCATGGCAGTGTTTTCTCTACTCCCCATGGCAGTGTTTTCTCTACTCCCCATGGCAGTGTTTTCTCTACTCCCCACGGCAGTGTTTTCTCTATGGCCCATGGCAGTGTTTTCTCTATGGCCCATGGCAGTGTTTTCTCTACTCCCCATGGCAGTGTTTTCTCTACTCCCCATGGCAGTGTTTTCTCTACTCCCCACGGCAGTGGTCTCTCTACTCCCCACGGCAGTGTTTTCTCTATGGCCCAAGGCAGTGTTTTCTCTATGGCCCATGGCAGTGTTTTCTCTACTCCCCATGGCAGTGTTTTCTCTACTCCCCATGGCAGTGTTTTCTCTACTCCCCATGGCAGTGTTTTCTCTACTCCCAATGGCAGTGTTTTCTCTACACCCCATGGCAGTGTTTTCTCTACTCCCCATGGCAGTGTTTTCTCTACGGCCCATGGCAGTGTTTTCTCTACTCCCCATGGCAGTGTTTTCTCTACTCCCCATGGCAGTGTTTTCTCTACTCCCCATGGCAGTGTTTTCTCTACTCCCCATGGCAGTGTTTTCTCTACTCCCCATGGCAGTGTTTTCTCTACTCCCCATGGCAGTGTTTTCTCTACTCCCCATGGCAGTGTTTTCTCTACGGCCCATGGCAGTGTTCTCTCTTTGGCCCATGGCAGTGTTCTCTCTACTCCCCATGGCAGGGTTTTCTCTACTACCCATGGCAGTGTTTTCTCTACTCCCCATGGCAGTGTTCTCTCTACGCTCCATGGCAGTGTTTTCTCTACACCCCACGGCAGTGTTCTCTCTACACTCCATGGCAGTGTTTTCTCTATGCCCCATGGCAGTGTTTTCTCTACTCCCCATGTCAGTGTTTTCTCTACGGCCCATGGCAGTGTTTTCTCTACGGCCCATGTCAGTGTTTTCTCTACGCCCCATGGCAGTGTTTTCTCTACTTCCCATGGCAGTGTTTTCTCTACAGCCCATGGCAGTGTTTTCTCTAAGGCCCATGGCAGTGTTTTCTCTACGCCCCATGGCAGTGTTTTCTCTACTCCCCATGGCAGTGTTTTCTCTACTCCCCATGGCAGTGTTTTCTCTAATGCCCATGGCAGTGTTTTCTCTACTCCTCATGGCAGTGTTTTCTCTACTCCCCATGGCAGTGTTTTCTCTATGGCCCATGGCAGTGTTTTCTCTACTCCCCATGGCAGTGTTTTCTCTATGGCCCATGGCAGTGTTTTCTCTATGGCCCATGGCAGTGTTTTCTCTATGGCCCATGGCAGTGTTTTCTCTATGGCCCATGGCAGTGTTTTCTCTACTCCCCATGGCAGTGTTTTCTCTATGGCCCATGGCAGTGTTTTCTCTACTACCCATGGCAGTGTTTTCTCTATGGCCCATGGCAGTGTTTTCTCTATGGCCCATGGCAGTGTTTTCTCTACTCCCCATGGCAGTGTTTTCTCTATGGCCCATGGCAGTGTTTTCTCTATGGCCCATGGCAGTGTTTTCTCTACTACCCATGGCAGTGTTTTCTCTATGGCCCATGGCAGTGTTTTCTCTATGGCCCACGGCAGTGTTTTCTCTACAGCCCCATGGCAGTGTTTTCTCCATGCCCCATGGCAGTGTTCTCTCTATGCCCCATGGCAGTGTTTTCTCTATGGCCCATGGCAGTGTTTTCTCTACTCCCCATGGCAGTGTTTTCTCTACTCCCCATGGCAGTGTTTTCTCTACTCCCCATGGCAGTGTTTTCTCTACTCCCCACGGCAGTGTTTTCTCTATGGCCCATGGCAGTGTTTTCTCTATGGCCCATGGCAGTGTTTTCTCTACTCCCCATGGCAGTGTTTTCTCTACTCCCCATGGCAGTGTTTTCTCTACTCCCCACGGCAGTGGTCTCTCTACTCCCCACGGCAGTGTTTTCTCTATGGCCCAAGGCAGTGTTTTCTCTATGGCCCATGGCAGTGTTTTCTCTACTCCCCATGGCAGTGTTTTCTCTACTCCCCATGGCAGTGTTTTCTCTACTCCCCATGGCAGTGTTTTCTCTACTCCCAATGGCAGTGTTTTCTCTACACCCCATGGCAGTGTTTTCTCTACTCCCCATGGCAGTGTTTTCTCTACGGCCCATGGCAGTGTTTTCTCTACTCCCCATGGCAGTGTTTTCTCTACTCCCCATGGCAGTGTTTTCTCTACTCCCCATGGCAGTGTTTTCTCTACTACCCATGGCAGTGTTTTCTCTATGGCCCATGGCAGTGTTTTCTCTATGGCCCACGGCAGTGTTTTCTCTACAGCCCCATGGCAGTGTTTTCTCCATGCCCCATGGCAGTGTTCTCTCTATGCCCCATGGCAGTGTTTTCTCTATGGCCCATGGCAGTGTTTTCTCTACTCCCCATGGCAGTGTTTTCTCTACTCCCCATGGCAGTGTTTTCTCTACTCCCCATGGCAGTGTTTTCTCTACTCCCCACGGCAGTGTTTTCTCTATGGCCCATGGCAGTGTTTTCTCTATGGCCCATGGCAGTGTTTTCTCTACTCCCCATGGCAGTGTTTTCTCTACTCCCCATGGCAGTGTTTTCTCTACTCCCCACGGCAGTGGTCTCTCTACTCCCCACGGCAGTGTTTTCTCTATGGCCCAAGGCAGTGTTTTCTCTATGGCCCATGGCAGTGTTTTCTCTACTCCCCATGGCAGTGTTTTCTCTACTCCCCATGGCAGTGTTTTCTCTACTCCCCATGGCACTACCCCAATGGCAGTGTTTTCTCTACACCCCATGGCAGTGTTTTCTCTACTCCCCATGGCAGTGTTTTCTCTACGGCCCATGGCAGTGTTTTCTCTACTCCCCATGGCAGTGTTTTCTCTACTCCCCATGGCAGTGTTTTCTCTACTCCCCATGGCAGTGTTTTCTCTACTCCCCATGGCAGTGTTACTCCCCATGGCAGTGTTTTCTCTACTCCCCATGGCAGTGTTTTCTCTACGGCCCATGGCAGTGTTCTCTCTTTGGCCCATGGCAGTGTTCTCTCTACTCCCCATGGCAGGGTTTTCTATACTACCCATGGCAGTGTTTTCTCTACTCCCCATGGCAGTGTTCTCTCTACGCTCCATGGCAGTGTTTTCTCTACACCCCACGGCAGTGTTCTCTCTACACTCCATGGCAGTGTTTTCTCTATGCCCCATGGCAGTGTTTTCTCTACTCCCCATGTCAGTGTTTTCTCTACGGCCCATGGCAGTGTTTTCTCTACGGCCCATGTCAGTGTTTTCTCTACGCCCCATGGCAGTGTTTTCTCTACTTCCCATGGCAGTGTTTTCTCTACAGCCCATGGCAGTGTTTTCTCTAAGGCCCATGGCAGTGTTTTCTCTACGCCCCATGGCAGTGTTTTCTCTACTCCCCATGGCAGTGTTTTCTCTACTCCCCATGGCAGTGTTTTCTCTAATGCCCATGGCAGTGTTTTCTCTACTCCTCATGGCAGTGTTTTCTCTACTCCCCATGGCAGTGTTTTCTCTATGGCCCATGGCAGTGTTTTCTCTACTCCCCATGGCAGTGTTTTCTCTATGCCCCATGGCAGTGTTTTCTCTACACCCCATGGCAGTGTTTTCTCTACTCCCCATGGCATTGTTTTCTCTACTCCCCATGGCAGTGTTTTCTCTACAGCCCATGGCAGTGTTTTCTCTACACCCCATGGCAGTGTTCTCTCTACACCCCACGGCAGTGTTCTCTCTACGCTCCATGGCAGTGTTTTCTCTACTCCCCATGGCAGTGTTTTCTCTACTCCCCATGGCAGTGTTTTCTCTACAGCCCATGGCAGTGTTTTCTCTACGGCCCATGGCAGTGTTTTCTCTATGCCCCATGGCAGTGTTTTCTCTACGCCCCATGGCAGTGTTTTCTGTATGCCCCATGGCAGTGTTTTCTCTATGCCCCATGGCAGTGTTTTCTCTACGGCCCATGACAGTGTTTTCTCTACGCCCCATGGCAGTGTTTTCTCTATGCCCCATGGCAGTGTTTTCTCTACTTCCCATGGCAGTGTTTTCTCTATGCCCCATGGCAGTGTTTTCTCTACTCCCCATGGCAGTGTTCTCTCTACGCTCCATGGCAGTGTTTTCTCTACTGCCCATGGCAGTGTTTTCTCTATGCCCCATGGCAGTGTTTTCTCTACTCCCCATGGCAGTGTTTTCTCTACTCCCCACGGCAGTGTTTTCTCTACTCCCCACGGCAGTGTTTTCTCTACTCCCCACGGCAGTGTTTTCTCTACGCCCCACGGCAGTGTTTTCTCTAAGGCCCATGGCAGTGTTTTCTCTACGGACCATGGCAGTGTTTTCTCTACAGTCCATGGCAGTGTTTTCTCTATGGCCCATGGCAGTGTTTTCTCTACTCCCCATGGCAGTGTTTTCTCTATGGCCCATGGCAGTGTTTTCTCTATGGCCCATGGCAGTGTTTTCTCTATGGCCCATGGCAGTGTTTTCTCTATGGCCCATGGCAGTGTTTTCTCTACTCCCCATGGCAGTGTTTTCTCTATGGCCCATGGCAGTGTTTTCTCTACTACCCATGGCAGTGTTTTCTCTATGGCCCATGGCAGTGTTTTCTCTATGGCCCATGGCAGTGTTTTCTCTACTCCCCATGGCAGTGTTTTCTCTATGGCCCATGGCAGTGTTTTCTCTATGGCCCATGGCAGTGTTTTCTCTACTACCCATGGCAGTGTTTTCTCTATGGCCCATGGCAGTGTTTTCTCTATGGCCCACGGCAGTGTTTTCTCTACAGCCCCATGGCAGTGTTTTCTCCATGCCCCATGGCAGTGTTCTCTCTATGCCCCATGGCAGTGTTTTCTCTATGGCCCATGGCAGTGTTTTCTCTACTCCCCATGGCAGTGTTTTCTCTACTCCCCATGGCAGTGTTTTCTCTACTCCCCATGGCAGTGTTTTCTCTACTCCCCACGGCAGTGTTTTCTCTATGGCCCATGGCAGTGTTTTCTCTATGGCCCATGGCAGTGTTTTCTCTACTCCCCATGGCAGTGTTTTCTCTACTCCCCATGGCAGTGTTTTCTCTACTCCCCACGGCAGTGGTCTCTCTACTCCCCACGGCAGTGTTTTCTCTATGGCCCAAGGCAGTGTTTTCTCTATGGCCCATGGCAGTGTTTTCTCTACTCCCCATGGCAGTGTTTTCTCTACGCCCCATGGCAGTGTTTTCTCCATGCCCCATGGCAGTGTTTTCTCTACTCCCCATGGCAGTGTTTTCTCTATACCCCATGGCAGTGTTTTCTCTACTCCCCATGGCAGTGTTTTCTCTACTCCCCATGGCAGTGTTCTCTCTACTCCCCATGGCAGGGTTTTCTCTACTACCCATGGCAGTGTTTTCTCTATGCCCCATGGCAGTGTTTTCTCTACTCCCCATGGCAGTGTTCTCTCTACGCCCCATGGCAGTGTTCTCTCTACTCCCCATGGCAGTGTTTTCTCTACTCCCCATGGCAGTGTTTTCTCTACTCCCCATGGCAGTGTTGTCTCTATACCCCATGGCAGTGTTCTCTCTATGGCCCATGGTAGTGTTCTCTCTACTCCCAATGGCAGGGTTTTCTCTACTACCCATGGCAGTGTTTTCTCTACGGCCCATGGCAGTGTTTTCTCTACTCCCCATGGCAGTGTTTTCTCTACTCCCCATGGCAGTGTTTTCTCTACTCCCCATGGCAGTGTTTTCTCTACTCCCCATGGCAGTGTTTTCTCTACTCCCCATGGCAGTGTTTTCTCAACACCCCATGGCAGTGTTTTCTCTATACCCCATGGCAGTGTTCTCTCTTTGGCCCATGGCAGTGTTCTCTCTACTCCCAATGGCAGGGTTTTCTCTACTACCCATGGCAGTGTTTTCTCTACTCCCCATGGCAGTGTTCTCTCTACGCCCAATGGCAGTGTTTTCTCTACACCCCACGGCAGTGTTCTCTCTACGCTCCATGGCAGTGTTTTCTCTATGCCCCATGGCAGTGTTTTCTCTACGCCCCATGGCAGTGTTTTCTCTACGGCCCATGGCAGTGTTTTCTCTACGGCCCATGGCAGTGTTTTCTCTACGGCCCATGGCAGTGTTTTCTCTACTCCCCATGGCAGTGTTTTCTATACTCCCCATGGCAGTGTTTTCTCTACTCCCCATGGCAGTGTTTTCTCTATGGCCCATGGCAGTGTTTTCTCTATGGCCCATGGCAATGTTTTCTCTACTCCCCATGGCAGTGTTTTCTCTACTCCCCATGGCAGTGTTTTCTCTACTCCCCACGGCAGTGTTTTCTCTACTCCCCACGGCAGTGTTTTCTCTACTCCCCACGGCAGTGTTTTCTCTACGCCCCACGGCAGTGTTTTCTCTAAGGCCCATGGCAGTGTTTTCTCTACAGTCCATGGCAGTGTTTTCTCTACAGCCCCATGGCAGTGTTTTCTCTATGGCCCATGGCAGTGTTTTCTCTACTCCCCATGGCAGTGTTTTCTCTACGGCCCATGGCAGTGTTTTCTCTACAGTCCATGGCAGTGTTTTCTCTATGGCCCATGGCAGTGTTTTCTCTACAGCCCCATGGCAGTGTTTTCTCTATGGCCCATGGCAGTGTTTTCTCTATGCCCCATGGCAGTGTTTTCTCTATGCTCCATGGCAGTGTTTTCTCTACTCCCCATGGCAGTGTTTTCTCTACTCCCCATGGCAGTGTTTTCTCTACTCCCCATGGCAGTGTTTTCTCTACTCCCCATGGCAGTGTTTTCTCTTCTCCCCATGGCAGTGTTTTCTCTACTCCCCATGGCAGTGTTTTCTCTACTCCCCACGGCAGTGTTTTCTCTATGGCCCATGGCAGTGTTTTCTCTATGGCCCATGGCAGTGTTTTCTCTACTCCCCATGGCAGTGTTTTCTCTACTCCCCATGGCAGTGTTTTCTCTACTCCCCACGGCAGTGGTCTCTCTAC
Organism: Oncorhynchus clarkii lewisi; assembly: GCF_045791955.1. Taxonomy (NCBI): domain Eukaryota; kingdom Metazoa; phylum Chordata; class Actinopteri; order Salmoniformes; family Salmonidae; genus Oncorhynchus; species Oncorhynchus clarkii. The sequence goes on from NC_092179.1 coordinate 24,657,403, forward strand.
TCCCCACGGCAGTGTTTTCTCTATGGCCCATGGCAGTGTTTTCTCTATCGCCCATGGCAGTGTTTTCTCTACGCCCTTTGGCAGTGTTTTCTCTATACCCCATGGCAGTGTTTTCTCTACGCCCCATGGCAGTGTTTTCTCTACGCCCCATGGCAGTGTTTTCTCTACTCCCCATGGCAGTGTTTTCTCTACAGCCCATGGCAGTGTTTTCTCTAAGGCCCATGGCAGTGTTTTCTCTACGCCCCATGGCAGTGTTTTCTCTACTCCCCATGGCAGTGTTTTCTCTACTCCCCATGGCAGTGTTTTCTCTAATGCCCATGGCAGTGTTTTCTCTACTCCTCATGGCAGTGTTTTCTCTACTCCCCATGGCAGTGTTTTCTCTATGGCCCATGGCAGTGTTTTCTCTACTCCCCATGGCAGTGTTTTCTCTATGCCCCATGGCAGTGTTTTCTCTACTCCCCATGTCAGTGTTTTCTCTACTCCCCATGGCAGTGTTTTCTCTACTCCTCATGGCAGTGTTCTCTCTACACCCCACGGCAGTGTTCTCTCTACGCTCCATGGCAGTGTTTTCTCTACTCCCCATGGCAGTGTTTTCTCTACTCCCCATGGCAGTGTTTTCTCTACAGCCCATGGCAGTGTTTTCTCTACGGCCCATGGCAGTGTTTTCTCTATGCCCCATGGCAGTGTTTTCTCTACGCCCCATGGCAGTGTTTTCTCTATGCCCCATGGCAGTGTTTTCTCTACGGCCCATGGCAGTGTTTTCTCTACAGTCCATGGCAGTGTTTTCTCTATGGCCCATGGCAGTGTTTTCTCTACAGCCCCATGGCAGTGTTTTCTCTATGGCCCATGGCAGTGTTTTCTCTATGCCCCATGGCAGTGTTTTCTCTATGCTCCATGGCAGTGTTTTCTCTACTCCCCATGGCAGTGTTTTCTCTACTCCCCATGGCAGTGTTTTCTCTACTCCCCATGGCAGTGTTTTCTCTACTCCCCATGGCAGTGTTTTCTCTTCTCCCCATGGCAGTGTTTTCTCTACTCCCCATGGCAGTGTTTTCTCTACTCCCCATGGCAGTGTTTTCTCTATGGCCCATGGCAGTGTTTTCTCTATGGCCCATGGCAGTGTTTTCTCTACTCCCCATGGCAGTGTTTTCTCTACTCCCCATGGCAGTGTTTTCTCTACTCCCCACGGCAGTGGTCTCTCTACTCCCCACGGCAGTGTTTTCTCTATGGCCCATGGCAGTGTTTTCTCTATCGCCCATGGCAGTGTTTTCTCTACGCCCTTTGGCAGTGTTTTCTCTATACCCCATGGCAGTGTTTTCTCTACGCCCCATGGCAGTGTTTTCTCTACGCCCCATGGCAGTGTTTTCTCTACTCCCCATGGCAGTGTTTTCTCTACAGCCCATGGCAGTGTTTTCTCTAAGGCCCATGGCAGTGTTTTCTCTACGCCCCATGGCAGTGTTTTCTCTACTCCCCATGGCAGTGTTTTCTCTACTCCCCATGGCAGTGTTTTCTCTAATGCCCATGGCAGTGTTTTCTCTACTCCTCATGGCAGTGTTTTCTCTACTCCCCATGGCAGTGTTTTCTCTATGGCCCATGGCAGTGTTTTCTCTACTCCCCATGGCAGTGTTTTCTCTATGCCCCATGGCAGTGTTTTCTCTACTCCCCATGTCAGTGTTTTCTCTACTCCCCATGGCAGTGTTTTCTCTACTCCTCATGGCAGTGTTCTCTCTACACCCCACGGCAGTGTTCTCTCTACGCTCCATGGCAGTGTTTTCTCTACTCCCCATGGCAGTGTTTTCTCTACTCCCCATGGCAGTGTTTTCTCTACAGCCCATGGCAGTGTTTTCTCTACGGCCCATGGCAGTGTTTTCTCTATGCCCCATGGCAGTGTTTTCTCTACGCCCCATGGCAGTGTTTTCTCTATGCCCCATGGCAGTGTTTTCTCTATGCCCCATGGCAGTGTTTTCTCTACGGCCCATGACAGTGTTTTCTCTACGCCCCATGGCAGTGTTTTCTCTATGCCCCATGGCAGTGTTTTTCTACTCCCCATTGCAGTGTTTTCTCTATGCCCCATGGCAGTGTTTTCTCTACTCCCCATGGCAGTGTTCTCTCTACGCTCCATGGCAGTGTTTTCTCTATGCCCCATGGCAGTGTTTTCTCTACTCCCCATGGCAGTGTTTTCTCTACTCCCCACGGCAGTGTTTTCTCTACTCCCCACGGCAGTGTTTTCTCTACTCCCCACGGCAGTGTTTTCTCTACGCCCCACCGCAGTGTTTTCTCTAAGGCCCATGGCAGTGTTTTCTCTACGGCCCATGGCAGTGTTTTCTCTACAGTCCATGGCAGTGTTTTCTCTATGGCCCATGGCAGTGTTTTCTCTACTCCCCATGGCAGTGTTTTCCCATGGCAGTGTTTTCTCTATGGCCCATGGCAGTGTTTTCTCTATGGCCCATGGCAGTGTTTTCTCTATGGCCCATGGCAGTGTTTTCTCTACTCCCCATGGCAGTGTTTTCTCTATGGCCCATGGCAGTGTTTTCTCTATGGCCCATGGCAGTGTTTTCTCTACTACCCATGGCAGTGTTTTCTCTATGGCCCATGGCAGTGTTTTCTCTATGGCCCATGGCAGTGTTTTCTCTACTCCCCATGGCAGTGTTTTCTCTATGGCCCATGGCAGTGTTTTCTCTATGGCCCATGGCAGTGTTTTCTCTACTACCCATGGCAGTGTTTTCTCTATGGCCCATGGCAGTGTTTTCTCTATGGCCCATGGCAGTGTTTTCTCTACACCCCACGGCAGTGTTTTCTCTACAGCCCCATGGCAGTGTTTTCTCCATGCCCCATGGCAGTGTTCTCTCTATGCCCCATGGCAGTGTTTTCTCTATGGCCCATGGCAGTGTTTTCTCTACTCCCCATGGCAGTGTTTTCTCTACTCCCCATGGCAGTGTTTTCTCTACTCCCCATGGCAGTGTTTTCTCTACTCCCCACGGCAGTGTTTTCTCTATGGCCCATGGCAGTGTTTTCTCTATGGCCCATGGCAGTGTTTTCTCTACTCCCCATGGCAGTGTTTTCTCTACTCCCCATGGCAGTGTTTTCTCTACTCCCCACGGCAGTGGTCTCTCTACTCCCCACGGCAGTGTTTTCTCTTCGGCCCATGGCAGTGTTTTCTCTATGGCCCATGGCAGTGTTTTCTCTATGCCCCATGGCAGTGTTTTCTCTATGGCCCATGGCAGTGTTTTCTCTATGCCCCATGGCAGTGTTTTCTCTACTCCCCATGGCAGTGTTTTCTCTACTCCCCATGGCAGTGTTTTCTCTACTCCCCACGGCAGTGTTTTCTCTATGGCCCATGGCAGTGTTTTCTCTATGGCCCATGGCAGGGTTTTCTCTACGCCCCATGGCAGTGTTTTCTCTACTCCTCATGGCAGTGTTTTCTCTACTCCCCATGGCAGTGTTTTCTCTACTCCCCATGGCAGTGTTTTCTCTATGGCCCATGGCAGTGTTTTCTCTACTCCCCATGGCAGTGTTTTCTCTATGCCCCATGGCAATGTTTTCTCTACTCCCCATGTCAGTGTTTTCTCTACTACCCATGGCAGTGTTTTCTCTATGCCCCATGGCAGTGTTTTCTCTACTCCCCATGGCAGTGTTTTCTCTACTCCCCATGTCAGTGTTTTCTCTACTCCCCATGGCAGTGTTTTCTCTACTCCTCATGACAGTGTTTTCTCTACTCCCCATGGCAGTGTTTTCTCTACACCCCATGGCAGTGTTTTCTCTATGCCCCATGGCAGTGTTTTCTCTACTCCCCATGACAGTGTTTTCTCTACTCCCCACGGCAGTGTTTTCTCTATGCCCCATGGCAGTGTTTTCTCTACTCCCCATGACAGTGTTTTCTCTACAGCCCATGGCAGTGTTTTCTCTACACCCCATGGCAGTGTTCTCTCTACACCCCACGGCAGTGTTCTCTCTACGCTCCATGGCAGTGTTTTCTCTACTCCCCATGGCAGTGTTTTCTCTACTCCCCATGACAGTGTTTTCTCTACAGCCCATGGCAGTGTTTTCTCTACACCCCATGGCAGTGTTCTCTCTACACCCCACGGCAGTGTTCTCTCTACGCTCCATGGCAGTGTTTTCTCTACTCCCCATGGCAGTGTTTTCTCTACTGCCCATGGCAGTGTTTTCTCTACGGCCCATGGCAGTGTTTTCTCTATGTCCCATGGCAGTGTTTTCTCTATGGCCCATGGCAATGTTTTCTCTACTCCCCATGGCAGTGTTTTCTCTACTCCCCATGGCAGTGTTTTCTCTATGCCCCATGGCAGTGTTTTCTCTAAGCCCCATGGCAGTGTTCTCTCTACTCCCCATGGCAGTGTTTTCTCTACTCCCCATGGCAGTGTTTTCTCTATGCCCCATGGCAGTGTTTTCTCTACTCCCCACGGCAGTGTTTTCTCTACTCCACATTGCAGTGTTTTCTCGATGCCCCATGGCAGTGTTTTCTCTACAGTCCATGGCAGTGTTCTCTCTACACCCCACGGCAGTGTTCTCTCTACGCTCCATGGCAGTGTTTTCTCTACTCCCCATGGCAGTGTTTTCTCTACTCCCCATGACAGTGTTTTCTCTACAGCCCATGGCAGTGTTTTCTCTACACCCCATGGCAGTGTTCTCTCTACACCCCACGGCAGTGTTCTCTCTACGCTCCATGGCAGTGTTTTCTCTACTCCCCATGGCAGTGTTTTCTCTACTGCCCATGGCAGTGTTTTCTCTACGGCCCATGGCAGTGTTTTCTCTATGTCCCATGGCAGTGTTTTCTCTATGGCCCATGGCAATGTTTTCTCTACTCCCCATGGCAGTGTTTTCTCTACTCCCCATGGCAGTGTTTTCTCTATGCCCCATGGCAGTGTTTTCTCTAAGCCCCATGGCAGTGTTCTCTCTACTCCCCATGGCAGTGTTTTCTCTACTCCCCATGGCAGTGTTTTCTCTATGCCCCATGGCAGTGTTTTCTCTACTCCCCACGGCAGTGTTTTCTCTACTCCACATTGCAGTGTTTTCTCGATGCCCCATGGCAGTGTTTTCTCTACAGTCCATGGCAGTGTTTTCTCTACACCCCACGGCAGTGTTCTCTCTACGCTCCATGGCAGTGTTTTCTCTACTCCCCATGGCAGTGTTTTCTCTACTCCCCATGGCAGTGTTTTCTCTACAGCCCATGGCAGTGTTTTCTCTACGGCCCATGGCAGTGTTTTCTCTATGGCCCATGGCAGTGTTTTCTCTACTCCCCATGGCAGTGTTTTCTCTATGCCCCATGGCAGTGTTTTCTCTACAGCCCATGGCAGTGTTTTCTCTACACCCCATGGCAGTGTTCTCTCTACACCCCACGGCAGTGTTCTCTCTACGCTCCACTGCAGTGTTTTCTCTACTCCCCATGGCAGTGTTTTCTCTACAGCTCATGGCAGTGTTCTCTCTATGCCCCATGGCAGTGTTTTCTCTACAGCCCATGGCAGTGTTTTCTCTACTCCCCATGGCAGTGTTTTCTCTATGGCCCATGGCAGTGTTTTCTCTACACCCCACGGCAGTGTTTTCTCTACAGCCCCATGGCAGTGTTTTCTCCATGCCCCATGGCAGTGTTCTCTCTATGCCCCATGGCAGTGTTTTCTCTATGGCCCATGGCAGTGTTTTCTCTACTCCCCATGGCAGTGTTTTCTCTACTCCCCATGGCAGTGTTTTCTCTACTCCCCATGGCAGTGTTTTCTCTACTCCCCATGGCAGTGTTTTCTCTATGCCCCATGGCAGTGTTTTCTCTACTCCCCATGTCAGTGTTTTCTCTACTACCCATGGCAGTGTTTTCTCTATGCCCCATGGCAGTGTTTTCTCTACTCCCCATGGCAGTGTTTTCTCTACTCCCCATGTCAGTGTTTTCTCTACTCCCCATGGCAGTGTTTTCTCTACTCCTCATGACAGTGTTTTCTCTACTCCCCATGGCAGTGTTTTCTCTACACCCCATGACAGTGTTTTCTCTATGCCCCATGGCAGTGTTTTCTCTACTCCCCATGACAGTGTTTTCTCTACTCCCCACGGCAGTGTTTTCTCTATGCCCCATGGCAGTGTTTTCTCTACTCCCCATGACAGTGTTTTCTCTACAGCCCATGGCAGTGTTTTCTCTACACCCCATGGCAGTGTTCTCTCTACACCCCACGGCAGTGTTCTCTCTACGCTCCATGGCAGTGTTTTCTCTACTCCCCATGGCAGTGTTTTCTCTACTCCCCATGACAGTGTTTTCTCTACAGCCCATGGCAGTGTTTTCTCTACACCCCATGGCAGTGTTCTCTCTACACCCCACGGCAGTGTTCTCTCTACGCTCCATGGCAGTGTTTTCTCTACTCCCCATGGCAGTGTTTTCTCTACTCCCCATGGCAGTGTTTTCTCTACGGCCCATGGCAGTGTTTTCTCTATGTCCCATGGCAGTGTTTTCTCTATGGCCCATGGCAATGTTTTCTCTACTCCCCATGGCAGTGTTTTCTCTACTCCCCATGGCAGTGTTTTCTCTATGCCCCATGGCAGTGTTTTCTCTATGCCCCATGGCAGTGTTCTCTCTACTCCCCATGGCAGTGTTTTCTCTACTCCCCATGGCAGTGTTTTCTCTATGCCCCATGGCAGTGTTTTCTCTACTCCCCACGGCAGTGTTTTCTCTACTCCCCATTGCAGTGTTTTCTCTATGCCCCATGGCAGTGTTTTCTCTACAGTCCATGGCAGTGTTTTCTCTACACCCCACGGCAGTGTTCTCTCTACGCTCCATGGCAGTGTTTTCTCTACTCCCCATGGCAGTGTTTTCTCTACTCCCCATGGCAGTGTTTTCTCTACAGCCCATGGCAGTGTTTTCTCTACGGCCCATGGCAGTGTTTTCTCTATGGCCCATGGCAGTGTTTTCTCTACTCCCCATGGCAGTGTTTTCTCTATGCCCCATGGCAGTGTTTTCTCTACAGCCCATGGCAGTGTTTTCTCTACACCCCATGGCAGTGTTCTCTCTACACCCCACGGCAGTGTTCTCTCTACGCTCCACTGCAGTGTTTTCTCTACTCCCCATGGCAGTGTTTTCTCTACAGCTCATGGCAGTGTTCTCTCTATGCCCCATGGCAGTGTTTTCTCTACAGCCCATGGCAGTGTTTTCTCTACTCCCCATGGCAGTGTTTTCTCTATGGCCCATGGCAGTGTTTTCTCTACACCCCACGGCAGTGTTTTCTCTACAGCCCCATGGCAGTGTTTTCTCCATGCCCCATGGCAGTGTTCTCTCTATGCCCCATGGCAGTGTTTTCTCTATGGCCCATGGCAGTGTTTTCTCTACTCCCCATGGCAGTGTTTTCTCTACTCCCCATGGCAGTGTTTTCTCTACTCCCCATGGCAGTGTTTTCTCTACTCCCCACGGCAGTGTTTTCTCTATGGCCCATGGCAGTGTTTTCTCTATGGCCCATGGCAGTGTTTTCTCTACTCCCCATGGCAGTGTTTTCTCTACTCCCCATGGCAGTGTTTTCTCTACTCCCCACGGCAGTGGTCTCTCTACTCCCCACGGCAGTGTTTTCTCTTCGGCCCATGGCAGTGTTTTCTCTATGGCCCATGGCAGTGTTTTCTCTATGCCCCATGGCAGTGTTTTCTCTATGGCCCATGGCAGTGTTTTCTCTATGCCCCATGGCAGTGTTTTCTCTACTCCCCATGGCAGTGTTTTCTCTACTCCCCATGGCAGTGTTTTCTCTACTCCCCACGGCAGTGTTTTCTCTATGGCCCATGGCAGTGTTTTCTCTATGGCCCATGGCAGGGTTTTCTCTACGCCCCATGGCAGTGTTTTCTCTACTCCTCATGGCAGTGTTTTCTCTACTCCCCATGGCAGTGTTTTCTCTACTCCCCATGGCAGTGTTTTCTCTATGGCCCATGGCAGTGTTTTCTCTACTCCCCATGGCAGTGTTTTCTCTATGCCCCATGGCAGTGTTTTCTCTACTCCCCATGTCAGTGTTTTCTCTACTACCCATGGCAGTGTTTTCTCTATGCCCCATGGCAGTGTTTTCTCTACTCCCCATGGCAGTGTTTTCTCTACTCCCCATGTCAGTGTTTTCTCTACTCCCCATGGCAGTGTTTTCTCTACTCCTCATGACAGTGTTTTCTCTACTCCCCATGGCAGTGTTTTCTCTACGCCCCATGGCAGTGTTTTCTCTATGCCCCATGGCAGTGTTTTCTCTACTCCCCATGACAGTGTTTTCTCTACTCCCCACGGCAGTGTTTTCTCTATGCCCCATGGCAGTGTTTTCTCTACTCCCCATGACAGTGTTTTCTCTACAGCCCATGGCAGTGTTTTCTCTACACCCCATGGCAGTGTTCTCTCTACACCCCACGGCAGTGTTCTCTCTACGCTCCATGGCAGTGTTTTCTCTACTCCCCATGGCAGTGTTTTCTCTACTCCCCATGACAGTGTTTTCTCTACAGCCCATGGCAGTGTTTTCTCTACACCCCATGGCAGTGTTCTCTCTACGCCCCACGGCAGTGTTCTCTCTACGCTCCATGGCAGTGTTTTCTCTACTCCCCATGGCAGTGTTTTCTCTACTCCCCATGGCAGTGTTTTCTCTACGGCCCATGGCAGTGTTTTCTCTATGTCCCATGGCAGTGTTTTCTCTATGGCCCATGGCAATGTTTTCTCTACTCCCCATGGCAGTGTTTTCTCTACTCCCCATGGCAGTGTTTTCTCTATGCCCCATGGCAGTGTTTTCTCTATGCCCCATGGCAGTGTTCTCTCTACTCCCCATGGCAGTGTTTTCTCTACTCCCCATGGCAGTGTTTTCTCTATGCCCCATGGCAGTGTTTTCTCTACTCCCCACGGCAGTGTTTTCTCTACTCCCCATTGCAGTGTTTTCTCTATGCCCCATGGCAGTGTTTTCTCTACAGTCCATGGCAGTGTTTTCTCTACACCCCACGGCAGTGTTCTCTCTACGCTCCATGGCAGTGTTTTCTCTATGGCCCATGGCAGTGTTTTCTCTACTCCCCATGGCAGTGTTTTCTCTACAGCCCATGGCAGTGTTTTCTCTACGGCCCATGGCAGTGTTTTCTCTATGGCCCATGGCAGTGTTTTCTCTACTCCCCATGGCAGTGTTTTCTCTATGCCCCATGACAGTGTTTTCTCTACAGCCCATGGCAGTGTTTTCTCTACACCCCATGGCAGTGTTCTCTCTACACCCCACGGCAGTGTTCTCTCTACGCTCCACTGCAGTGTTTTCTCTACTCCCCATGGCAGTGTTTTCTCTACAGCTCATGGCAGTGTTCTCTCTATGCCCCATGGCAGTGTTTTCTCTACAGCCCATGGCAGTGTTTTCTCTACTCCCCATGGCAGTGTTTTCTCTATGGCCCATGGCAGTGTTTTCTCTATGGCCCATGGCAGTGTTTTCTCTATGGCCCATGGCAGTGTTTTCTCTATGGCCCATGGCAGTGTTTTCTCTACGGCCCATGGCAGTGTTTTCTCTACGGCCCATGGCAGTGTTTTCTCTACTCCCCATGGCAGTGTTTTCTATACTCCCCATGGCAGTGTTTTCTCTACTCCCCATGGCAGTGTTTTCTCTATGGCCCATGGCAGTGTTTTCTCTATGGCCCATGGCAATGTTTTCTCTACTCCCCATGGCAGTGTTTTCTCTACTCCCCATGGCAGTGTTTTCTCTATGCCCCATGGCAGTGTTTTCTCTACTCCCCACGGCAGTGTTTTCTCTACTCCCCATTGCAGTGTTTTCTCTATGCCCCATGGCAGTGTTTTCTCTACAGTCCATGGCAGTGTTTTCTCTACACCCCACGGCAGTGTTCTCTCTACGCTCCATGGCAGTGTTTTCTCTACTCCCCATGGCAGTGTTTTCTCTACTCCCCATGGCAGTGTTTTCTCTACAGCCCATGGCAGTGTTTTCTCTACGGCCCATGGCAGTGTTTTCTCTATGGCCCATGGCAGTGTTTTCTCTACTCCCCATGGCAGTGTTTTCTCTATGCCCCATGGCAGTGTTTTCTCTACAGCCCATGGCAGTGTTTTCTCTACACCCCATGGCAGTGTTCTCTCTACACCCCACGGCAGTGTTCTCTCTACGCTCCACTGCAGTGTTTTCTCTACTCCCCATGGCAGTGTTTTCTCTACAGCTCATGGCAGTGTTCTCTCTATGGCCCATGGCAGTGTTTTCTCTACAGCCCATGGCAGTGTTTTCTCTACTCCCCATGGCAGTGTTTTCTCTATGGCCCATGGCAGTGTTTTCTCTATGGCCCATGGCAGTGTTTTCTCTATGGCCCATGGCAGTGTTTTCTCTATGGCCCATGGCAGTGTTTTCTCTACGGCCCATGGCAGTGTTTTCTCTACGGCCCATGGCAGTGTTTTCTCTACTCCCCATGGCAGTGTTTTCTATACTCCCCATGGCAGTGTTTTCTCTACTCCCCATGGCAGTGTTTTCTCTATGGCCCATGGCAGTGTTTTCTCTATGGCCCATGGCAATGTTTTCTCTACTCCCCATGGCAGTGTTTTCTCTACTCCCCATGGCAGTGTTTTCTCTACTCCCCACGGCAGTGTTTTCTCTACTCCCCACGGCAGTGTTTTCTCTACTCCCCACGGCAGTGTTTTCTCTACGCCCCACGGCAGTGTTTTCTCTAAGGCCCATGGCAGTGTTTTCTCTACAGTCCATGGCAGTGTTTTCTCTACAGCCCCATGGCAGTGTTTTCTCTATGGCCCATGGCAGTGTTTTCTCTACTCCCCATGGCAGTGTTTTCTCTACGGCCCATGGCAGTGTTTTCTCTACAGTCCATGGCAGTGTTTTCTCTATGGCCCATGGCAGTGTTTTCTCTACAGCCCCATGGCAGTGTTTTCTCTATGGCCCATGGCAGTGTTTTCTCTACCGCCCATGGCAGTGTTTTCTCTACTCCCCATGGCAGTGTTTTCTCTACTCCCCATGGCAGTGTTTTCTCTACTCCCCATGGCAGTGTTTTCTCTACTCCCCATGGCAGTGTTTTCTCTACTCCCCATGGCAGTGTTTTCTCTACTCCCCACGGCAGTGTTTTCTCTATGGCCCATGGCAGTGTTTTCTCTATGGCCCATGGCAGTGTTTTCTCTACTCCCCATGGCAGTGTTTTCTCTACTCCCCATGGCAGTGTTTTCTCTACTCCCCACGGCAGTGGTCTCTCTACTCCCCACGGCAGTGTTTTCTCTATGGCCCATGGCAGTGTTTTCTCTATCGCCCATGGCAGTGTTTTCTCTACGCCCCATGGCAGTGTTTTCTCTATACCCCATGGCAGTGCTTTCTCTACGCCCCATGGCAGTGTTTTCTCTACGCCCCATGGCAGTGTTTTCTCTACTCCCCATGGCAGTGTTTTCTCTACAGCCCATGGCAGTGTTTTCTCTAAGGCCCATGGCAGTGTTTTCTCTACGCCCCATGGCAGTGTTTTCTCTACTCCCCATGGCAGTGTTTTCTCTACTCCCCATGGCAGTGTTTTCTCTAATGCCCATGGCAGTGTTTTCTCTACTCCTCATGGCAGTGTTTTCTCTACTCCCCATGGCAGTGTTTTCTCTATGGCCCATGGCAGTGTTTTCTCTACTCCCCATGGCAGTGTTTTCTCTATGCCCCATGGCAGTGTTTTCTCTACTCCCCATGTCAGTGTTTTCTCTACTCCCCATGGCAGTGTTTTCTCTACTCCTCATGGCAGTGTTCTCTCTACACCCCACGGCAGTGTTCTCTCTACGCTCCATGGCAGTGTTTTCTCTACTCCCCATGGCAGTGTTTTCTCTACTCCCCATGGCAGTGTTTTCTACAGCCCATGGCACATGGCCCATGGCAGTGTTTTCTCTATGCCCCATGGCAGTGTTTTCTCTACGCCCCATGGCAGTGTTTTCTCTATGCCCCATGGCAGTGTTTTCTCTATGCCCCATGGCAGTGTTTTCTCTACGGCCCATGACAGTGTTTTCTCTACGCCCCATGGCAGTGTTTTCTCTATGCCCCATGGCAGTGTTTTCTCTACTCCCCATGGCAGTGTTTTCTCTATGCCCCATGGCAGTGTTTTCTCTACTCCCCATGGCAGTGTTCTCTCTACGCTCCATGGCAGTGTTTTCTCTATGCCCCATGGCAGTGTTTTCTCTACTCCCCATGGCAGTGTTTTCTCTACTCCCCACGGCAGTGTTTTCTCTACTCCCCACGGCAGTGTTTTCTCTACTCCCCACGGCAGTGTTTTCTCTACGCCCCACCGCAGTGTTTTCTCTAAGGCCCATGGCAGTGTTCTCTCTACGGCCCATGGCAGTGTTTTCTCTACAGTCCATGGCAGTGTTTTCTCTATGGCCCATGGCAGTGTTTTCTCTACTCCCCATGGCAGTGTTTTCTCTATGGCCCATGGCAGTGTTTTCTCTATGGCCCATGGCAGTGTTTTCTCTATGGCCCATGGCAGTGTTTTCTCTATGGCCCATGGCAGTGTTTTCTCTACTCCCCATGGCAGTGTTTTCTCTATGGCCCATGGCAGTGTTTTCTCTATGGCCCATGGCAGTGTTTTCTCTACTACCCATGGCAGTGTTTTCTCTATGGCCCATGGCAGTGTTTTCTCTATGGCCCATGGCAGTGTTTTCTCTACTCCCCATGGCAGTGTTTTCTCTATGGCCCATGGCAGTGTTTTCTCTATGGCCCATGGCAGTGTTTTCTCTACTACCCATGGCAGTGTTTTCTCTATGGCCCATGGCAGTGTTTTCTCTATGGCCCATGGCAGTGTTTTCTCTACACCCCACGGCAGTGTTTTCTCTACAGCCCCATGGCAGTGTTTTCTCCATGCCCCATGGCAGTGTTCTCTCTATGCCCCATGGCAGTGTTTTCTCTACTCCCCATGGCAGTGTTTTCTCTACTCCCCATGGCAGTGTTTTCTCTACTCCCCATGGCAGTGTTTTCTCTACTCCCCACGGCAGTGTTTTCTCTATGGCCCATGGCAGTGTTTTCTCTATGGCCCATGGCAGTGTTTTCTCTACTCCCCATGGCAGTGTTTTCTCTACTCCCCATGGCAGTGTTTTCTCTACTCCCCACGGCAGTGTTTTCTCTTCGGCCCATGGCAGTGTTTTCTCTATGGCCCATGGCAGTGTTTTCTCTATGCCCCATGGCAGTGTTTTCTCTATGGCCCATGGCAGTGTTTTCTCTATGCCCCATGGCAGTGTTTTCTCTACTCCCCATGGCAGTGTTTTCTCTACTCCCCATGGCAGTGTTTTCTCTACTCCCCACGGCAGTGTTTTCTCTATGGCCCATGGCAGTGTTTTCTCTATGGCCCATGGCAGGGTTTTCTCTACGCCCCATGGCAGTGTTTTCTCTACTCCTCATGGCAGTGTTTTCTCTACTCCCCATGGCAGTGTTTTCTCTACTCCCCATGGCAGTGTTTTCTCTATGGCCCATGGCAGTGTTTTCTCTACTCCCCATGGCAGTGTTTTCTCTATGCCCCATGGCAGTGTTTTCTCTACTCCCCATGTCAGTGTTTTCTCTACTACCCATGGCAGTGTTTTCTCTATGCCCCATGGCAGTGTTTTCTCTACTCCCCATGGCAGTGTTTTCTCTACTCCCCATGTCAGTGTTTTCTCTACTCCCCATGGCAGTGTTTTCTCTACTCCTCATGACAGTGTTTTCTCTACTCCCCATGGCAGTGTTTTCTCTACACCCCATGGCAGTGTTTTCTCTATGCCCCATGGCAGTGTTTTCTCTACTCCCCATGACAGTGTTTTCTCTACTCCCCACGGCAGTGTTTTCTCTATGCCCCATGGCAGTGTTTTCTCTACTCCCCATGACAGTGTTTTCTCTACAGCCCATGGCAGTGTTTTCTCTACACCCCATGGCAGTGTTCTCTCTACACCCCACGGCAGTGTTCTCTCTACGCTCCATGGCAGTGTTTTCTCTACTCCCCATGGCAGTGTTTTCTCTACTCCCCATGACAGTGTTTTCTCTACAGCCCATGGCAGTGTTTTCTCTACACCCCATGGCAGTGTTCTCTCTACACCCCACGGCAGTGTTCTCTCTACGCTCCATGGCAGTGTTTTCTCTACTCCCCATGGCAGTGTTTTCTCTACTCCCCATGGCAGTGTTTTCTCTACGGCCCATGGCAGTGTTTTCTCTATGTCCCATGGCAGTGTTTTCTCTATGGCCCATGGCAATGTTTTCTCTACTCCCCATGGCAGTGTTTTCTCTACTCCCCATGGCAGTGTTTTCTCTATGCCCCATGGCAGTGTTTTCTCTATGCCCCATGGCAGTGTTCTCTCTACTCCCCATGGCAGTGTTTTCTCTACTCCCCATGGCAGTGTTTTCTCTATGCCCCATGGCAGTGTTTTCTCTACTCCCCACGGCAGTGTTTTCTCTACTCCCCATTGCAGTGTTTTCTCTATGCCCCATGGCAGTGTTTTCTCTACAGTCCATGGCAGTGTTTTCTCTACACCCCACGGCAGTGTTCTCTCTACGCTCCATGGCAGTGTTTTCTCTATGGCCCATGGCAGTGTTTTCTCTACTCCCCATGGCAGTGTTTTCTCTACAGCCCATGGCAGTGTTTTCTCTACGGCCCATGGCAGTGTTTTCTCTATGGCCCATGGCAGTGTTTTCTCTACTCCCCATGGCAGTGTTTTCTCTATGCCCCATGGCAGTGTTTTCTCTACAGCCCATGGCAGTGTTTTCTCTACACCCCATGGCAGTGTTCTCTCTACACCCCACGGCAGTGTTCTCTCTACGCTCCACTGCAGTGTTTTCTCTACTCCCCATGGCAGTGTTTTCTCTACAGCTCATGGCAGTGTTCTCTCTATGCCCCATGGCAGTGTTTTCTCTACAGCCCATGGCAGTGTTTTCTCTACTCCCCATGGCAGTGTTTTCTCTATGGCCCATGGCAGTGTTTTCTCTATGGCCCATGGCAGTGTTTTCTCTATGGCCCATGGCAGTGTTTTCTCTATGGCCCATGGCAGTGTTTTCTCTACGGCCCATGGCAGTGTTTTCTCTACGGCCCATGGCAGTGTTTTCTCTACTCCCCATGGCAGTGTTTTCTATACTCCCCATGGCAGTGTTTTCTCTACTCCCCATGGCAGTGTTTTCTCTATGGCCCATGGCAGTGTTTTCTCTATGGCCCATGGCAATGTTTTCTCTACTCCCCATGGCAGTGTTTTCTCTACTCCCCATGGCAGTGTTTTCTCTATGCCCCATGGCAGTGTTTTCTCACTCCCCACGGCAGTGTTTTCTCTACTCCCCATTGCAGTGTTTTCTCTATGCCCCATGGCAGTGTTTTCTCTACAGTCCATGGCAGTGTTTTCTCTACACCCCACGGCAGTGTTCTCTCTACGCTCCATGGCAGTGTTTTCTCTACTCCCCATGGCAGTGTTTTCTCTACTCCCCATGGCAGTGTTTTCTCTACAGCCCATGGCAGTGTTTTCTCTACGGCCCATGGCAGTGTTTTCTCTATGGCCCATGGCAGTGTTTTCTCTACTCACCATGGCAGTGTTTTCTCTATGCCCCATGGCAGTGTTTTCTCTACAGCCCATGGCAGTGTTTTCTCTACACCCCATGGCAGTGTTCTCTCTACACCCCACGGCAGTGTTCTCTCTACGCTCCACTGCAGTGTTTTCTCTACTCCCCATGGCAGTGTTTTCTCTACAGCTCATGGCAGTGTTCTCTCTATGGCCCATGGCAGTGTTTTCTCTACAGCCCATGGCAGTGTTTTCTCTACTCCCCATGGCAGTGTTTTCTCTATGGCCCATGGCAGTGTTTTCTCTATGGCCCATGGCAGTGTTTTCTCTATGGCCCATGGCAGTGTTTTCTCTATGGCCCATGGCAGTGTTTTCTCTACGGCCCATGGCAGTGTTTTCTCTACGGCCCATGGCAGTGTTTTCTCTACTCCCCATGGCAGTGTTTTCTATACTCCCCATGGCAGTGTTTTCTCTACTCCCCATGGCAGTGTTTTCTCTATGGCCCATGGCAGTGTTTTCTCTATGGCCCATGGCAATGTTTTCTCTACTCCCCATGGCAGTGTTTTCTCTACTCCCCATGGCAGTGTTTTCTCTACTCCCCACGGCAGGGTTTTCTCTACTCCCCACGGCAGTGTTTTCTCTACTCCCCACGGCAGTGTTTTCTCTACGCCCCACGGCAGTGTTTTCTCTAAGGCCCATGGCAGTGTTTTCTCTACAGTCCATGGCAGTGTTTTCTCTACAGCCCCATGGCAGTGTTTTCTCTATGGCCCATGGCAGTGTTTTCTCTACTCCCCATGGCAGTGTTTTCTCTACGGCCCATGGCAGTGTTTTCTCTACAGTCCATGGCAGTGTTTTCTCTATGGCCCATGGCAGTGTTTTCTCTACAGCCCCATGGCAGTGTTTTCTCTATGGCCCATGGCAGTGTTTTCTCTACTCCCCATGGCAGTGTTTTCTCTACTCCCCATGGCAGTGTTTTCTCTACTCCCCATGGCAGTGTTTTCTCTACTCCCCATGGCAGTGTTTTCTCTACTCCCCATGGCAGTGTTTTCTCTACTCCCCATGGCAGTGTTTTCTCTACTCCCCACGGCAGTGTTTTCTCTATGGCCCATGGCAGTGTTTTCTCTATGGCCCATGGCAGTGTTTTCTCTACTCCCCATGGCAGTGTTTTCTCTACTCCCCATGGCAGTGTTTTCTCTACTCCCCACGGCAGTGGTCTCTCTACTCCCCACGGCAGTGTTTTCTCTATGGCCCATGGCAGTGTTTTCTCTATCGCCCATGGCAGTGTTTTCTCTACGCCCCATGGCAGTGTTTTCTCTATACCCCATGGCAGTGCTTTCTCTACGCCCCATGGCAGTGTTTTCTCTACGCCCCATGGCAGTGTTTTCTCTACTCCCCATGGCAGTGTTTTCTCTACAGCCCATGGCAGTGTTTTCTCTAAGGCCCATGGCAGTGTTTTCTCTACGCCCCATGGCAGTGTTTTCTCTACTCCCCATGGCAGTGTTTTCTCTACTCCCCATGGCAGTGTTTTCTCTAATGCCCATGGCAGTGTTTTCTCTACTCCTCATGGCAGTGTTTTCTCTGCTCCCCATGGCAGTGTTTTCTCTATGGCCCATGGCAGTGTTTTCTCTACTCCCCATGGCAGTGTTTTCTCTATGCCCCATGGCAGTGTTTTCTCTACTCCCCATGTCAGTGTTTTCTCTACTCCCCATGGCAGTGTTTTCTCTACTCCTCATGGCAGTGTTCTCTCTACACCTCTCTACGCTCCATGGCAGTGTTTTCTCTACTCCCCATGGCAGTGTTTTCTCTACTCCCCATGGCAGTGTTTTCTCTACAGCCCATGGCAGTGTTTTCTCTATGGCCCATGGCAGTGTTTTCTCTATGCCCCATGGCAGTGTTTTCTCTACGCCCCATGGCAGTGTTTTCTCTATGCCCCATGGCAGTGTTTTCTCTATGCCCCATGGCAGTGTTTTCTCTACGGCCCATGACAGTGTTTTCTCTACGCCCCATGGCAGTGTTTTCTCTATGCCCCATGGCAGTGTTTTCTCTACTCCCCATGGCAGTGTTTTCTCTATGCCCCATGGCAGTGTTTTCTCTACGCCCCATGGCAGTGTTTTCTCTACGCCCCATGGCAGTGTTTTCTCTACTCCCCATGGCAGTGTTTTCTCTACAGCCCATGGCAGTGTTTTCTCTAAGGCCCATGGCAGTGTTTTCTCTACGCCCCATGGCAGTGTTTTCTCTACTCCCCATGGCAGTGTTTTCTCTACTCCCCATGGCAGTGTTTTCTCTAATGCCCATGGCAGTGTTTTCTCTACTCCTCATGGCAGTGTTTTCTCTGCTCCCCATGGCAGTGTTTTCTCTATGGCCCATGGCAGTGTTTTCTCTACTCCCCATGGCAGTGTTTTCTCTATGCCCCATGGCAGTGTTTTCTCTACTCCCCATGTCAGTGTTTTCTCTACTCCCCATGGCAGTGTTTTCTCTACTCCTCATGGCAGTGTTCTCTCTACACCCCACGGCAGTGTTCTCTCTACGCTCCATGGCAGTGTTTTCTCTACTCCCCATGGCAGTGTTTTCTCTACTCCCCATGGCAGTGTTTTCTCTACAGCCCATGGCAGTGTTTTCTCTATGGCCCATGGCAGTGTTTTCTCTATGCCCCATGGCAGTGTTTTCTCTACGCCCCATGGCAGTGTTTTCTCTATGCCCCATGGCAGTGTTTTCTCTATGCCCCATGGCAGTGTTTTCTCTACGGCCCATGACAGTGTTTTCTCTACGCCCCATGGCAGTGTTTTCTCTATGCCCCATGGCAGTGTTTTCTCTACTCCCCATGGCAGTGTTTTCTCTATGCCCCATGGCAGTGTTTTCTCTACTCCCCATGGCAGTGTTCTCTCTACGCTCCATGGCAGTGTTTTCTCTATGCCCCATGGCAGTGTTTTCTCTACTCCCCATGGCAGTGTTTTCTCTACTCCCCACGGCAGTGTTTTCTCTACTCCCCACGGCAGTGTTTTCTCTACTCCCCACGGCAGTGTTTTCTCTACGCCCCACCGCAGTGTTTTCTCTAAGGCCCATGGCAGTGTTTTCTCTACGGCCCATGGCAGTGTTTTCTCTACAGTCCATGGCAGTGTTTTCTCTATGGCCCATGGCAGTGTTTTCTCTACTCCCCATGGCAGTGTTTTCTCTATGGCCCATGGCAGTGTTTTCTCTATGGCCCATGGCAGTGTTTTCTCTATGGCCCATGGCAGTGTTTTCTCTATGGCCCATGGCAGTGTTTTCTCTACTCCCCATGGCAGTGTTTTCTCTATGGCCCATGGCAGTGTTTTCTCTATGGCCCATGGCAGTGTTTTCTCTACTACCCATGGCAGTGTTTTCTCTATGGCCCATGGCAGTGTTTTCTCTATGGCCCATGGCAGTGTTTTCTCTACTCCCCATGGCAGTGTTTTCTCTATGGCCCATGGCAGTGTTTTCTCTATGGCCCATGGCAGTGTTTTCTCTACTACCCATGGCAGTGTTTTCTCTATGGCCCATGGCAGTGTTTTCTCTATGGCCCATGGCAGTGTTTTCTCTACACCCCACGGCAGTGTTTTCTCTACAGCCCCATGGCAGTGTTTTCTCCATGCCCCATGGCAGTGTTCTCTCTATGCCCCATGGCAGTGTTTTCTCTATGGCCCATGGCAGTGTTTTCTCTACTCCCCATGGCAGTGTTTTCTCTACTCCCCATGGCAGTGTTTTCTCTACTCCCCATGGCAGTGTTTTCTCTACTCCCCACGGCAGTGTTTTCTCTATGGCCCATGGCAGTGTTTTCTCTATGGCCCATGGCAGTGTTTTCTCTACTCCCCATGGCAGTGTTTTCTCTACTCCCCATGGCAGTGTTTTCTCTACTCCCCACGGCAGTGTTTTCTCTTCGGCCCATGGCAGTGTTTTCTCTATGGCCCATGGCAGTGTTTTCTCTATGCCCCATGGCAGTGTTTTCTCTATGGCCCATGGCAGTGTTTTCTCTATGCCCCATGGCAGTGTTTTCTCTACTCCCCATGGCAGTGTTTTCTCTACTCCCCATGGCAGTGTTTTCTCTACTCCCCACGGCAGTGTTTTCTCTATGGCCCATGGCAGTGTTTTCTCTATGGCCCATGGCAGGGTTTTCTCTACGCCCCATGGCAGTGTTTTCTCTACTCCTCATGGCAGTGTTTTCTCTACTCCCCATGGCAGTGTTTTCTCTACTCCCCATGGCAGTGTTTTCTCTATGGCCCATGGCAGTGTTTTCTCTACTCCCCATGGCAGTGTTTTCTCTATGCCCCATGGCAGTGTTTTCTCTACTCCCCATGTCAGTGTTTTCTCTACTACCCATGGCAGTGTTTTCTCTATGCCCCATGGCAGTGTTTTCTCTACTCCCCATGGCAGTGTTTTCTCTACTCCCCATGTCAGTGTTTTCTCTACTCCCCATGGCAGTGTTTTCTCTACTCCTCATGACAGTGTTTTCTCTACTCCCCATGGCAGTGTTTTCTCTACACCCCATGGCAGTGTTTTCTCTATGCCCCATGGCAGTGTTTTCTCTACTCCCCATGCAGTGTTTTTCTACTCCCCACGGCAGTGCCCCATGGCAGTGTTTTCTCTACTCCCCCAGTGTTTTCTCTACAGCCCATGGCAGTGTTTTCTCTACTACCCCATGGCAGTGTTCTCTCTACACCCCACGGCAGTGTTCTCTCTACGCTCCATGGCAGTGTTTTCTCTACTCCCCATGGCAGTGTTTTCTCTACTCCCCATGACAGTGTTTTCTCTACAGCCCATGGCAGTGTTTTCTCTACACCCCATGGCAGTGTTCTCTCTACACCCCACGGCAGTGTTCTCTCTACGCTCCATGGCAGTGTTTTCTCTACTCCCCATGGCAGTGTTTTCTCTACTCCCCATGGCAGTGTTTTCTCTACGGGCCATGGCAGTGTTTTCTCTATGTCCCATGGCAGTGTTTTCTCTATGGCCCATGGCAATGTTTTCTCTATGCCCCATGGCAGTGTTTTCTCTACAGTCCATGGCAGTGTTTTCTCTACACCCCACGGCAGTGTTCTCTCTACGCTCCATGGCAGTGTTTTCTCTACTCCCCATGGCAGTGTTTTCTCTACTCCCCATGGCAGTGTTTTCTCTACAGCCCATGGCAGTGTTTTCTCTACGGCCCATGGCAGTGTTTTCTCTACGGCCCATGGCAGTGTTTTCTCTACTCCCCATGGCAGTGTTTTCTCTACGCCCCATGGCAGTGTTTTCTCTACAGCCCATGGCAGTGTTTTCTCTACACCCCATGGCAGTGTTCTCTCTACACCCCACGGCAGTGTTCTCTCTACGCTCCACTGCAGTGTTTTCTCTACTCCCCATGTCAGTGTTTTCTCTACAGCTCATGGCAGTGTTCTCTCTATGCCCCATGGCAGTGTTTTCTCTACAGCCCATGGCAGTGTTTTCTCTACAACTCATGGCAGTGCCCATGGCAGTGTTTTCTCTACGCCCCATGGCAGTGTTTTCTCTACAGCCCATGGCAGTGTTTTCTCTACTCCCCATGGCAGTGTTTTCTCTACAGCCCATGGCATGGCCCATGGCAGTGTTTTCTCTATGCCCCATGGCAGTGTTTTCTCTACGCCCCATGGCAGTGTTTTCTCTATGCCCCATGGCAGTGTTTTCTCTATGCCCCATGGCAGTGTTTTCTCTACGGCCCATGACAGTGTTTTCTCTACGCCCCATGGCAGTGTTTTCTCTATGCCCCATGGCAGTGTTTTCTCTACTCCCCATGGCAGTGTTTTCTCTATGCCCCATGGCAGTGTTTTCTCTACTCCCCATGGCAGTGTTCTCTCTACGCTCCATGGCAGTGTTTTCTCTATGCCCCATGGCAGTGTTTTCTCTACTCCCCATGGCAGTGTTTTCTCTACTCCCCACGGCAGTTTTTTCTCTACTCCCCACGGCAGTGTTTTCTCTACTCCCCACGGCAGTGTTTTCTCTACGCCCCACCGCAGTGTTTTCTCTAAGGCCCATGGCAGTGTTTTCTCTACGGCCCATGGCAGTGTTTTCTCTACAGTCCATGGCAGTGTTTTCTCTATGGCCCATGGCAGTGTTTTCTCTACTCCCCATGGCAGTGTTTTCTCTATGGCCCATGGCAGTGTTTTCTCTATGGCCCATGGCAGTGTTTTCTCTATGGCCCATGGCAGTGTTTTCTCTATGGCCCATGGCAGTGTTTTCTCTACTCCCCATGGCAGTGTTTTCTCTATGGCCCATGGCAGTGTTTTCTCTATGGCCCATGGCAGTGTTTTCTCTACTACCCATGGCAGTGTTTTCTCTATGGCCCATGGCAGTGTTTTCTCTATGGCCCATGGCAGTGTTTTCTCTACTCCCCATGGCAGTGTTTTCTCTATGGCCCATGGCAGTGTTTTCTCTATGGCCCATGGCAGTGTTTTCTCTACTACCCATGGCAGTGTTTTCTCTATGGCCCATGGCAGTGTTTTCTCTATGGCCCATGGCAGTGTTTTCTCTACACCCCATGGCAGTGTTTTCTCTACAGCCCCAAGGCAGTGTTTTCTCCATGCCCCATGGCAGTGTTCTCTCTATGCCCCATGGCAGTGTTTTCTCTATGGCCCATGGCAGTGTTTTCTCTACTCCCCATGGCAGTGTTTTCTCTACTCCCCATGGCAGTGTTTTCTCTACTCCCCATGGCAGTGTTTTCTCTACTCCCCACGGCAGTGTTTTCTCTATGGCCCATGGCAGTGTTTTCTCTATGGCCCATGGCAGTGTTTTCTCTACTCCCCATGGCAGTGTTTTCTCTACTCCCCATGGCAGTGTTTTCTCTACTCCCCACGGCAGTGGTCTCTCTACTCCCCACGGCAGTGTTTTCTCTTCGGCCCATGGCAGTGTTTTCTCTATGGCCCATGGCAGTGTTTTCTCTATGCCCCATGGCAGTGTTTTCTCTATGGCCCATGGCAGTGTTTTCTCTATGCCCCATGGCAGTGTTTTCTCTACTCCCCATGGCAGTGTTTTCTCTACTCCCCATGGCAGTGTTTTCTCTACTCCCCACGGCAGTGTTTTCTCTATGGCCCATGGCAGTGTTTTCTCTATGGCCCATGGCAGGGTTTTCTCTACGCCCCATGGCAGTGTTTTCTCTACTCCTCATGGCAGTGTTTTCTCTACTCCCCATGGCAGTGTTTTCTCTACTCCCCATGGCAGTGTTTTCTCTATGGCCCATGGCAGTGTTTTCTCTACTCCCCATGGCAGTGTTTTCTCTATGCCCCATGGCAGTGTTTTCTCTACTCCCCATGTCAGTGTTTTCTCTACTACCCATGGCAGTGTTTTCTCTATGCCCCATGGCAGTGTTTTCTCTACTCCCCATGGCAGTGTTTTCTCTACTCCCCATGTCAGTGTTTTCTCTACTCCCCATGGCAGTGTTTTCTCTACTCCTCATGACAGTGTTTTCTCTACTCCCCATGGCAGTGTTTTCTCTACACCCCATGGCAGTGTTTTCTCTATGCCCCATGGCAGTGTTTTCTCTATGCCCCATGGCAGTGTTTTCTCTACTCCCCATGTCAGTGTTTTCTCTACTACCCATGGCAGTGTTTTCTCTATGCCCCATGGCAGTGTTTTCTCTACTCCCCATGTCAGTGTTTTCTCTACTCCCCATGGCAGTGTTTTCTCTACTCCTCATGACAGTGTTTTCTCTACTCCCCATGGCAGTGTTTTCTCTACACCCCATGGCAGTGTTTTCTCTATGCCCCATGGCAGTGTTTTCTCTACTCCCCATGACAGTGTTTTCTCTACTCCCCACGGCAGTGTTTTCTCTATGCCCCATGGCAGTGTTTTCTCTACTCCCCATGACAGTGTTTTCTCTACAGCCCATGGCAGTGTTTTCTCTACACCCCATGGCAGTGTTCTCTCTACACCCCACGGCAGTGTTCTCTCCACGCTCCATGGCAGTGTTTTCTCTACGGCCCATGGCAGTGTTTTCTCTATGTCCCATGGCAGTGTTTTCTCTATGGCCCATGGCAATGTTTTCTCTATGCCCCATGGCAGTGTTTTCTCTACAGTCCATGGCAGTGTTTTCTCTACACCCCACGGCAGTGTTCTCTCTACGCTCCATGGCAGTGTTTTCTCTACTCCCCATGGCAGTGTTTTCTCTACTCCCCATGGCAGTGTTTTCTCTACAGCCCATGGCAGTGTTTTCTCTACGGCCCATGGCAGTGTTTTCTCTATGGCCCATGGCAGTGTTTTCTCTACTCCCCATGGCAGTGTTTTCTCTATGCCCCATGGCAGTGTTTTCTCTACAGCCCATGGCAGTGTTTTCTCTACACCCCATGGCAGTGTTCTCTCTACACCCCACGGCAGTGTTCTCTCTACGCTCCACTGCAGTGTTTTCTCTACTCCCCATGGCAGTGTTTTCTCTACAGCTCATGGCAGTGTTCTCTCTATGCCCCATGGCAGTGTTTTCTCTACAGCCCATGGCAGTGTTTTCTCTACAACTCATGGCAGTGTTTTCTCTACTCCCCATGGCAGTGTTTTCTCTACGCCCCATGGCAGTGTTTTCTCTACACTCCAGCAGGAGACCACATACCTTCTATAGCCCTTATATCCATTGACCCATTCTGTCTATTATAAAGAAGTGATGTTGAACTTCCATAGGTCATCTTTACAGTACGGGGATCTGTGTGCCATCTAGTGGCAATCCCATGACAACAACGGTGACTTGCATTTCAATACAGTCTACAATAGGCCAACCTACACACAACCACAAATAAACAAAGCAGTGGGTTAGCAAACATATGGTGTCTTCCTATTCATTCATCTGACTAAGACCCAGTACAAACATATTCTTCCATATAAGAGCTATGAGTGGAACCTCGAGCAGTGGAGGCTGCTGAAAGGGGGAACGGCTCATAATAACGTCTGGAACGAAGCGAATGGAATGACATCAAACACATGGCAACCGTGTGTTTGATGTATTTGATACCATTCCACTTATTCCGCTCCAGCCATTACCACAAGCCTGTCCTCCCCAATTAAAGTGCTATCAACCTCCTGTCATCAAGAGAGCCTCTTTCCATGGTAAAACCAGGTATATTTCAATCCATCTCTAAATCCGAGATAGCTTGTTGTGAGACACATCGGTGTTGCATTCCTACCTACCAGCTGTTTAGCCTTGTCTATGCTGCACTACAGACCTGTCATTGGCACAACAGAACAGAATGCCTCAGTTCAAAGCTACATGAATATGCATAGATGTAGCTTAATTATGCTTGTTGTAATGGCAGTGTTCCAGGTTGATGTTTTTGCAGTCGTGCTGCACGTTTCCAAGGATTGCTGTGTCATTAACAGGTTGTATGTATCAAGCGTCTCAGAGTTGCTGACATAGGATCAGATTTTGTGTTTTAGATTATAATGAATATGATTATATGGACAGGGAAGACCTGACTCTAGATCAGAACCCATACTCTGAGACACTTGATACATACAACCCCTGATGATTAGCCCGCGACACAACTGCAAAAAGGTTAAGTGAACCGCCTGGGCCAGTTAACCTGGATCAGCACCGATGTTTCAAGCAGTGAGCATGTGTGTGCCTCTGCTTTGAGGAATCTAGGGGTGTATCTCAGTCATCTAAATTGGGTTCTTCTCCTTGTCTCCTTTCCGCCATTGGCATCCACCATACTGCTTTACATTTTCAGATGAGTACAGATGAAGAAGAGACGAGGGCAGGAAGCTACTCCAGACTATTGAGATGCACTCAAAGAGAGCAGTCACTGCAATGTCAATGACATAATAAACCCTGTGTTTAAACAGCCTTTTTAAAGGGGTACAAATATACTGTAGTGTGTTGTTTTATCATTGGTAAGTCACCTATCACACCATTCCAAAGGTGTGTGCGTGCACGTGCACACGCACACACTCACCACAGCAGGTTGGTGGCACCTTAATTGGGGAGGATGAGCTCGTGGTAATGGCGGAATGAGTGGAATGATATCAAACACATGGTTTCTATGTGGTTGATGCCATTGCATGAGCGTCGTTCCAGACATTATTATGAGCTGTCCTCCCCTCTGCAGCCTCCACTGTCACACACACACACACATACAGCCCGTGTGTTCTCGGGGCAGTACCCATGGTAACGAACCCTGTGAATTCACAACACGTTTGTGACTCTTGGGGCCTGGGAACATAGATTGTGCTACTCTCATCAGTTAAGCTGAGGTTTCCACATGCACACTCTCTCTGTGTGACTGGATGGCTGCAGCGTCTGTGTGTGTGTGTGTGTGTGTGTGTGTGTGTGTGTGTGTGTGTGTGTGTGTGTGTGTGTGTGTGTGTGTGTGTGTGTGTGTGTGTGTGTGTGTGTGTTGTGTGTGTGTGTGTGTGTGTGTGTCAGTCAGAGGGTTCAGGGAGTTTGTGCCCACGCAGAGAGTGGTAGAGAACCTTTTAAGGTACCTGCAGGGATTCTGTGGTAGAGCACCATTTTAGGTAACACGCTGTGCCACTGTAGGCTCAATTAGAGTGGAGATGACGACCTCACGAAGGCCTTTAGTGACACTGTGTTAACTGTTAACCATCTGTCTCTACACACCAGTGGAATCTTCAAAACTACAGACATAGAGTGACACACAGTGCAAGACGTTGTGGCTGATGAACATAAACAGCTCATGGGCATTGCATTAAATATATATACAGGGAACTTAGACTACTAACTAAAGTGTTCGAACAGGGGTGTCAAACTCATTCCATTGAGTTTAGTGTCTGTTTTTTTTTTATTAAGACCTAGACAACCAGGTGGGAGGAGTTCCTTACTAATTAGTGGCCTTAATTCATCAAGTCCAAGGGAGGAGTTAAAACCCGCTGACACTAAGCCCTCCGTGGAATGAGTTTGACACGTGAACTAGAATGACAGCTAAAATGTAATCCCCTGAAAAGCTAGGTAGAAATGGAAGTCCATTGGAACAGAGAATGTGACCTCTTGTGGCTAATCCAAAACATGAACCTCCAGTTTAATTATTCATGGCAAGGGGGTGTTTTCATCCACAAGGAAGGCTGCCTCTTACTTACACAGCATAACACATCAATGACCTTTTTTTGACACATCATTTCTGCCTTTTGTCAATGAAATCTCTCTATGGGAGCCGTGGTCAACCCACTGAAGGATGTGGACAGAGAGCTTGTGATTCTACTTCAGTATTTACTATACTCAGCACTGAGAGCCCACTATGGTTGCCTTTACACAGGCAGCCCAATTCTGATCTATTGCCACTAATTGGTTGTTTAATCAATCAGATTGGCTCTTTAGCCTATAATATCAGAATTAGGCTGCCTCTGTAAACACAGCCATTGTGATTCAGCAGGTACCTTAGAACTGAGTCACATCTTCCTCCACGGTCTGGGTTCAGATGTCCTCTGGTGAAGGAGTAGGCTTCACTGTCTGTTGGAAAGTATTTTTAAAAACGTTTTTAAAGAAGATATAATACTGTGTAATTCACCATAATGTAATTTCAGTAAAAAATGTGTTTTTCATCAACTTAACCTTTTATCTGTGTGTTTGAGTGTGCAAACTGACTGCTCCCAGTCCCACCTGTGACTAAATGGGATAAAATGGCACCATTTGAAATGACTGTACAACACAAACAAAATACATTTTGTCAACTCAGATTCACATGCATCAGACTGTACCATATAGAACTGGACAGAAGTTACACAACAACAACAAGGCTAGGTTTTACAGGAAATGTTTAATTAGACAACTGAACGCATGCCAGGAAGAACCATGTTACAGCAGAGGTATCTGTTCTCTCCTCGTCCACCCTACACACTGTGAGAGACCGGAAACATACCACAAACCACCAGGAAACCTTGCTATCTGCTGTCCATTATTGCAATGACACATCAGTCTTGTTGTATACTGAGGGGGAAACACATAGTTGTATGAAAAGTTGAAGGTCTTAATACAAGTTTTGGGGTTGGAGTAACATCACTGGGGTGTATTCATTAGCAGACACCATAGCAAAACGTTTAGCTACAGAAAACGATTTGCGACAAAAATGTGCGTTTGTTATTGGACAAGTTCAGGTTAGTCCCTCCCCGTTTAGGCCTGTTTGCTTCTGTTTGGTTCCTAACGAATACACCCCTGGTACATGTTGGCATCTTTGTTTTGGCAAAAAGGAAGAATATTCACATCTCTCTTGCACATGTTGCCCACAGGACCTTTACCTCTCACAGGAAACATCTAGAGACAATAGAAAAGATGCACTTAAGTAGCATTCACATGCAGCTTTAACTCAGCGTCCTCAGACTAGGTTTAGATTGGAACCTTTTCCTTACTAATTCTTACATAGGAATTCACAGCTAATGTTTATCAGGTTTTGGGTAGTATTATCTTACATAAAATGAGTATTTGGGATGAACGAATTAAATAGGTGGATGGGATTCCAAACTCCAACGAAAACACCTCCTGGGTAGAAAAATGAGCCATTTAGGAAAAGACCAGAAGAGACAGAAACGTAGAAGAGGGTTTGAGAAACTTGTGCTTATCATCCTGAAGGCTCTCAGTCTGGATACTGTAAAACACACAACAACCCCCTGCTCCCACCTTCATCCCGTGGTTCACTTCCGAAACACGCCCCCCGGAAAAAAAGGGAGTCCTTGACAGAGGAAGTCCGTCCTCATTGGTCCGTTTGTGTTTCTCAACGTGCCACAGTTTTTTTTTCTTGATTATTGATGAGCCAAAATACCAGAATATCAAAAATAAATGCAACCCTTTCACAAAACAATGAGAAATAAATAATCAGTGGTGTTCTGGTTGTATATATTTACATACATAAAGAGTCGTTTCGTTGTTGTATGTATATGTACAGAATCAATAGGCAGTCTGTTTTCCAGACTGAGCACGAACATATGACTGGAATTATAAATTCACACGCAACTCCAGGAGAAAGCAAAGAAAGAAAAATAACTTAAAGGGGCAGGTCAAAAAATTCTACTACGTAATTGTTTACCCATACAGGGATGCAGTGGTTTGTAGGGAGAGAGAGAAGTAAATATCAAATAAAAACAGAAAATAGATTTTTCTTTCATAGGACTCCTTTAACATAAAAAAACCTTACATAGCGAGTAACTGGCGAGAAATAGCTTATTCAAATCATGAATATTGACTGACTACGACATGCACAATGCTTTTCAAGCCTTGGGAGGAAGAGAAGCTTGATTTTGCTGCACAGATCACAGGCTAATGTGGATTTTGTCGTTTTATATTGAATAATTCTGTTATTGAACTATAAACAATATGCAGGGCACCGTTGTGGATTGTTAATCAGCTAACTGTGCCCCATTTAATCTGTTTGACCTATAAGACAGTCAAGCTCTATGTACAAGCCCAAAGTGCTCATTCATGAGAGTCATTGTGAATCGAATAAGTTGAATAAAGTTGAGCCGACAAACTGTATTGTGGGAAATGCAGTTCACTCTCTGAAAATGACTGTGCTTCTTTTGATGTATTTCGGTTCTAGTTTGCAATCGACTAGACAAATGATTCTTATCCTCATAGTTCTTCCATTCTCTATATAGTGGACATCCTCTTCCTTCTGCGCATGTCAACAAGGCCAGTAGCTGCAGTAACGGACGTCCCTACTGAACTTAAATGTCTTAACCCCTTCTGAAATGTCTTCTGAAATGTCCTGTAGAGGCCATTGTCCAAACTTGTCCAGAGGTCTGAATATGTATCATCCTCACTGAAAATGAATGTTTTTTAACCCCATCCCAGTCCCATACGGAAGTAGCGTCTGTACAGAAGGGCTGTGTGTCCGCCAGATAACTCTGTCCCACTTGCAACACGCACCTGGACTACACAGTTCCTCAAATTGTACCCCCTGGGCCACTATATCCACATGGTTAGCATGTACAGTACGCATACGATTCCAGTTTAGCCTCAGTCTTCAATGTCCTGTTAGTCGCCAGTCTTCTCCAAGTCTTCACAGGGTATTTGCAGTGTGTGTGTGTGTGTGTGTGTGTGTGTGTGTGTGTGTGTGTGTGTGTGTGTGTGTGTGTGTGTGTGTGTGTGTGTGTGTGTGTGCGTGCGCGTGCGCGTGCGTGTGCGTGTGTGTGTGTGTACCCAGGTCTGTAACCCTATGACCTAGTAGCCATGGCGTGTGTGTGTGTGTGTGTGTTTTAGAGCATTCCATTGGGACGGTATATTTCTGTCTACATATTATGTGTGAATGAGCATATGACCATGAGTATTGCATTATGTGGGATCCTACATTATATCTTTATGGGATAGCAAGTCTATATTTTAATGTACAATATGTGTGTAAGTGTGTGTGTTGCTGTGTGTGTGTCTCAGACACTCCGCGGGGGTCTCTGTTGCTCATGGGTTCTCCTGTTTCGCCCCTTCTTATTCTCCTGCATTCGCCTCCACTTGGCCGTGTGCTGGGGTCCACCTCTGGCCCCACCACCAGGCACCTGGGTTCCCCCCAGGGCGCCTTGGCCCTTCTGGGGGCTCTGGGTGTTGGGTGTGGCCTGAGAGTTCTGGGCATTCTGGTTGTTGTTTTTAGGGGCCTGTGCCTGGGTTAGCGTACCCGCATGGTGTTGCACCTTCTGGGGGTTCGTGCTCCGGGGGCTCCCTTCTTTGTTCTGCTGCTGCTGCACCGTAGGATGCCCGCTCTGCTGCTTCTGGGCATTGGGTGCACCTGCGCCAAGAGGACTACTTTTAGGCTTTAGGCCTGAGCTTGGAGCTCCGCCGTCAGGCCTAGCCAGACTTTGGTCATTGGTGGTGATGGTGGGGGTTTTCAGACGCCGCTGCTTGCGCTCCTTCCGCCACACACGCTCGCAGAACTCCTCCACGCTGTTCAGGTCAGGGTGGTCGAGGAGGGAGAGGAAATCCCTGTACCACAGCTTGTGTTTTGTTGAGTGCCCTGCACCAGCAGGCCCACCTGCACCACCAGACCCACTACCTGCGCCACCAGACCCTCCAGCTCCACCCTGAGGCCCACCAGGCAGCAGCTCACCCAGCCTCTGTGTGGGGATGACCTGGAGGGAGAGGCGGAGGAGGGGCTGGATGAAGCCGTGCTCCACAGCGTGGCAGGTGTAGACGCCTGAGTCGGCCTGGGTGAGGATGCGGATGAGCAGGCCCTGCTCCGTGCGGATCATCCTGTCCTCGGACTTGATCTGGAGAGAGAGATGGAGAGGGAAATGAGGGGGATGGGAGGAAAGGGAGGGGGGAATAGAAAGGGTGGGGTGGATTCAATATCCACTCAATATGGTTACATTTGAGTGCATGGCAATTGATTATTAACAAACTGAAGCAATTTCAGGTAATCATTTGTGAAGGTTTAGTGTGATTGCAAAGTTATTGAAAATGATTGGGACGTTATTGAGAATGATGGTAAATAGGACACATCTTGCATGCAGAGTGTGTGTGTACCCACCTCATGTTTGCGGTCCTCGTTGGGTCTTTGGAGCTGCCAGTAGATGAGGGCTCTCTGGGACTTGGGACTACACTCCAGGAACATGCTGCTGTTCTCCACTCCGTACACACTCCTGTCCTCCACATGACCCAGCCCGTCCACGTCATCTACACGGACACAAGGATAGGGTTACCAGAGAAACACCACAGTGGGGTTTTGTGTGTGTGTGTGTGTGTGTGTGTGTGTGTGTGTGTGTGTGTGTGTGTGTGTGTGTGTGTGTGTGTGTGTGTGTGTGTGTGTGTGTGTGTGTGTGTGAGAGATGAGAGCGTAAAATAAAAATCTAAAGCGTTTGTACCATGATGCTGCAGGTCGGAGCACTGGGAGAGGGGATCTCCATTCCTGATGTCCTGGCGTCTCGTTCTCCTATGAAACAACCAAAGAAACATACACATGTTAGATTGTGTTCCCAGTGAGTTAATAAACGTCCCTCACACACAACATATCAACCTGTAGGTGTCGGTCAGGCCCCTCACTGCTCTGTTTCCTCAGACTTATTTCTCTTCTCCCCAGTTCCATCGGGAAGGAGCCAGTGATTGAGGGCTCTATGTACTGTGACGTTTCTACCACTAGAGGGCGGTCTTAACCAGTGACACAGCTGACACATTTGTGCAGTACAACTGAAGAACAGACCAGAACTGTTTATTTCACCATCAGTCCTCTGTTAAGTCTGATGCTATTGAGTGGGTGGATAAATAAAAAGAGAGAAAATCACAGGCACATTTAAAAACTACCTTTTGCTTCTATTAAAGGAATGATTCACTGTGATTCATCGTTCAGGGACATGTCATTACTAAACATGAAACACAGATAGACTGGGCCTTGAAAATCCTGAGTATGTCCTCCACGACTTGAAAGACCCTTTAGTCGATACAGTGTGTGTGTGTGTGTGTGTGTGTGTGTGTGTGTGTGTGTGTGTGTGTGTGTGTGTGTGTGTGTGTGTGTGTGTGTGTGTGTGTGTGTGTGTGTGTTTTAGAGCATTCCATTGGGACGGTATTTTTCTGTCTACATATTATGTGTGAATGAGCATATGACCATGAGTATTGCATTATGTGGGATCCTACAACATGCTTCCCTGTGCTCCCTATGTGTTCCCTGGTTCATTACCACTAAGATCATAGGCTCTTACGTGTCGTAAAAATCTGAAGGGAGAGAGGGGAGCACAGCCAAAGGTGGAGGTCTCTAGGTCTCGTGTCAGGGTTTCTATAACCATACAGGACATATATATATATATATATATATATATATATATATACACACACACATATAAACAACATGTACACACACCCATTTACCTACCCACACACACACACATAAATAAATACACTTACACATGCATACATCCCCTCCGACGCACACACCCTGCTCCTACCCAACACCCAGACACACACACTCCACCACTCTTCCTACATTTCCTCCCAAGCATTCCTGCCTTTGGCTCTCTGAACACGTGCAGGGCAGTCAGAGTGCCTGCTGAGCCGAGCCCGGGCGTCTGGTTCTCATTTAGCTGGAGAATAACATATTTGGAGAGTACTGGAGCGCCCCAGCAGCTCTGACCAAGGGTGTACCACCACCCCTCTACCGCCCTCCTTCTGAGGCTGCGATTCAATTCTCTCATACTTCCCTAGTGTAGATGTTGATCTTAGGTCAGTTTTGTGTTTTCGGACCTGATGGTTAGGGTTAGGTTTCAGGGAGGGTACGTTGATCCTAGATCTGTATTTAATAGAGAGTTGTGCTGGACGGAGGTGGAGGGCTGGTAGTGGTCAGGCTAATCCTGCTGGATGGAGGAGAAGGTCATTTATGGGTGTGTTTGTTCATAGCTCTCGGCTGGTGGGGTGAAGAAGTCAGACGGCTTCTGTTGGCCTATTATTTGGTGTGTGTGTGGCTATGTGGGTGTTTTATAACTCTTGGCTATAGGGTGAAGTGGTTCTAATACTGCTACTGGCCAGGACTGTGTGTGTGTGGGGAAGCATGGTTTTACCACCCCTGAGCTGTGGAATGCACAACAATCACACAAATTGAATGTGTGTACCAGTGTATTTGTGTACGTGTACAAAGGCAAGAACAGTAGGTGAACCCTTTGGAATTACTCGGATCTCTGCATAAATTGGTCATCAAATTTGATCTGATCTTCATCTAAGTCACAACAATAGACAAACACAGTGTGCTTAAACTAATAACACAAATTGTTGTATTTTTCTTGACTATATTGAAAACATCATTTAAACATTCACAGTCTAGGTTGTAAAAAGTATGTGAACCCCCTAGGCTAATGACTTCTCCAAAAGCTAATTGGAGTCAGGAGCTAACCTGGAGTCCAATCAATGAGACCAGATTGGAGATGTTGGTTAGACCTGCCCTGCCATATAAAAAACACACACAACGTGTGAGTTTGCTATTCACAAGAAGCATCACCTGATGTGAGCCATGCCTCAAACAAAAGAGGACCTAAGATTAAGAATTGTTGACTTGCATAAAGCTGGAAAAGGTATTTCTCTAAAAGCCTTAATGTTCATCAGTCCACAGTAAGACACATTGTCTATAAATGGAGAAAGTTCAGCACTGTTGATACTCTCCCTTGGAATGGCCCTCCTGCAAAGATGACAGCAAGAGCACAGTGCAGAATGCTCAATGAGGTTAAGAAGAATCCTAGAGTGTCAGCTAAAGACTTACAGAAATCTCTGGAACATGTTAACATCTCTTTTGACGAGTCTACGATACGTAAAACACTAAACAAGAATGATGATCATGGGAGGACACCACGGATGAAGCCACTGCTCTCCAAAAAAACAATTTCTGCACGTCTGAAGTTTGCAAAAGTGAACCTGGATGTTTCGCAGCGCAACTGACAAAATATTCTGTGGACAGAGGACACTACAGTTGAGTTGTTTGGAAGGAACACACAACACTATGTGGAGAAAAAAAGGCACAGCACACCAACATCAAAACCTTATTCCAACTGTAAAGTATGGTGTAGGGAGCATCATGGTTTGGGGCTGCTTTGCTGCCTCAGGGCCTGGACAGCTTGCTATCATCAATGTAAAAATGAGTTCCCAAGTTTATCAAGACATTTTGCAGGAGAATGTTAGGCTATCTGTCTGCCAATTGAAGTTCAACAGAAGTTGGGTGATGCAACAGGACAACGGCCCAAAACACAGAAGTTAATCAACAACAGAATGGCTTCAACAGAAGAAAATACACCTTCTGGAGTGGCCCAGTCAGAGTCCTGACTTCAACCCGATTGAGATGCTGTGGCATGACCTCAAGAGAGCAGTTCACACCAGACATCCCAAGAATATTGCTGAACTGAAACAGTTCTGTAAAGAGGAATGGTCCAAAATGTCTCCTGTTGTGCAGGTCTGATCAGCAACTGAGTTTGGTTGAGGTTATTGCTGCCAAAGGAGGGCCAACCAGTTATTAAATCCAAGAGTTCACATATTTTTTTCACCCTGCACTGTGAATGTTTACACCATGTGTTCAATAAAGACATGAAAACATATAATTGTTTGTGTGTTATTAGTTAAAACAGACTGTGTTTGTCAATTGTTGTGACCTAGATGAAGATCAGATCTAATTTTATGACCAATTCATGCAGAAATCCAGGTATTTCCAAAGGGTTCACATACTTTTTCTTGCCACTGTATGTGATATGTGGGCATGTATGTTTGTATGTGGATTCTGTGTATATATGTGTATGCATAGGAACTTTTCTGTCTGTTTGTCTTTCTGTGTGTGTGTGTGTGTGTGTGTGTGTGTGTGTGTGTGTGTGTGTGTGTGTGTGTGTGTGTGTGTGTGTGTGTGTGTGTGTGTGTGTGTGTGTGTGTGTGTGTGTGCGTGCGTGTGTGTGTGTGTGTGTGTATTCATACTTTATGTTTACAAACCAGCATCCTACTACTTCAGACCCTCATTCTGATTTTCTGCATTCATACTTGCCTGTGTGTGCATTTATGAGAATGTCTGTGTGTGTGTGTTCTTACCGCTTGGCGGTAGGGAAGTAACGGGAGCACTCTGTTCCATCCCAGGCACAGTAGGGGTCACGGGCCAGACAGCACTCAGCGCAAGCCTTCCCGTACACCTCACAGCGGTGCAAAGGCATCTGGGAAACGCCTAGCGCCGAGCCCAGGTACAGCTGTTGCTGTTTGGTGGAAAGCTCCATTGCTGTGATGGGGGTGGGCTCCTGCAGAAAGACACAGTTAGAAAAGACATAACACTCTGATTCATTTAGACACCCCCCTCATAACTCCCTATGGAATTTCCCCACTCCTCCCTTTTATTTCAGAGCTAGACATTGATCACGCACGCTTCACTTCCCAACAAAATGACTGGTGTTCTATTGAATATTTTCCATGTAAATGCAATCAATTATAACCATAACCAGTTTCCCAGTGTGTGACCGTACCCTGAACACGGTCATCTCCTCCAGGACCACCTCTTCCAGGTCATGCCAGCTCTCTCTTGGGATGGTAACCACCTTCAGGACCGTGCCCAGGTCTAAAACAGGAAACATACATCAGTATTCAGTTATCTCTCTGACTCAAACCACGTACAGGACCGTGCCCAGGTCTACAGCAGGAAACATACATCAGTATTCAGTTATCTCTCTGACTCTAACCACCTTCAGGACCGTGCCCAGGTCTACAACAGGAAACATACGTCAGTATTCAGTTATCTCTCTGACTCTAATCACCTTCAGGACCGTGCCCAGGTCTACAACAGGAAACATACGTCAGTATTCAGTTATCTGTCTCTCTAACCACCTTCAGGACCGTGCCCAGGTCTACAACAGGAAACATACATCAGTATTCAGTTATCTCTCTGACCCTAACCACCTACAGGACCGTGCCCAGGTCTACAACAGGAAACATACATCAGTATTCAGTTATCTCTCTGACTCAAACCACGTACAGGACCGTGCCCAGGTCTACAACAGGAAACATACATCAGTATTCAGTTATCTCTCTGACTCTAACCACCTTCAGGACCTTGCCCAGGTCTACAACAGGAAACATACATCAGTATTCAGTTATCTCTCTGACTCTAATCACCTTCAGGACCGTGCCCAGGTCTACAACAGGAAACATACAGCAGTATTCAGTTATCTGTCTCTCTAACCACCTTCAGGACCGTGCCCAGGTCTACAACAGGAAACATACGTCAGTATTCAGTTATCTCTCTGACCCTAACCACCTACAGGACCGTGCCCAGGTCTACAACAGGAAACATACATCCGTATTCAGTTATCTCTCTGACCCTAACCACCTTCAGGACCGTGCCCAGGTCTACAACAGGAAACATACATCAGTATTCAGTTATCTCTCTGACTCTAACCACCTACAGGACCGTGCCCAGGTCTACAACAGGAAACATACATCAGTATTCAGTTATCTCTCTGACTCTAACCACCTACAGGACCGTGCCCAGGTCTACAACAGGAAACATACATCAGTATTCAGTTATCTCTCTGACTCTAACCACCTTCAGGACCGTGCCCAGGTCTACAACAGGAAACATACATCAGTATTCAGTTATCTCTCTGACCCTAACCACCTACAGGACCGTGCCCAGGTCTACAACAGGAAACATACATCAGTATTCAGTTATCTCTCTGACTCAAACCACGTACAGGACCGTGCCCAGGTCTACAACAGGAAACATACATCAGTATTCAGTTATCTCTCTGACTCTAACCACCTTCAGGACCTTGCCCAGGTCTACAACAGGAAACATACATCAGTATTCAGTTATCTCTCTGACTCTAATCACCTTCAGGACCGTGCCCAGGTCTACAACAGGAAACATACAGCAGTATTCAGTTATCTGTCTCTCTAACCACCTTCAGGACCGTGCCCAGGTCTACAACAGGAAACATACGTCAGTATTCAGTTATCTCTCTGACCCTAACCACCTACAGGACCGTGCCCAGGTCTACAACAGGAAACATACATCCGTATTCAGTTATCTCTCTGACCCTAACCACCTTCAGGACCGTGCCCAGGTCTACAACAGGAAACATACATCAGTATTCAGTTATCTCTCTGACTCTAACCACCTACAGGACCGTGCCCAGGTCTACAACAGGAAACATACATCAGTATTCAGTTATCTCTCTGACTCTAACCACCTACAGGACCGTGCCCAGGTCTACAACAGGAAACATACATCAGTATTCAGTTATCTCTCTGACTCTAACCACCTACAGGACCGTGCCCAGGTCTACAACAGGAAACATACGTCAGTATTCAGTTATCTCTCTGACTCTAACCACCTACAGGACCGTGCCCTGGTCGACAACAGGAAACATACATCAGTATTCAGTTATCTCTCTGACTCTAACCACCTTCAGGACCGTGCCCAGGTCTACAACAGGAAACATACATCAGTATTCAGTTATCTCTCTGACTCTAACCACCTACAGGACCGTGCCCAGGTCGACAACAGCACATTCAATACACTACAATATAACTGTTCAGTCACTCAAGGTCAAAAGAAGGAGGCAACGAATCCTTGCAGGATTTCCTTTTTATTGAAGTTGATGTCAAGGTGAGCGTCGCTCAAGGGGACATTTGCTTGGCTTAGGTGCTCATGCAGCGTAACAACCTTGAGCACAAATCATAAATTCCCCCCCAAAAAACATGGACTTTTTTTTACGTAGCATTCAACCAGTTGGATTGCTAATTTAAAAAAAAGGATAATCTAAAAAATAAATGAATCATATCTCACTGACCTGTTCCAATGAACATGACGTCGTACTGTCCGTCCTCGGCCTCCACCTTGTCCACCACTAGCTGGGAGAACTGGTAGTCCACATCAGTCCTCACCACGATGGGACGACCCCCGATGGGGTGCACGGGGTTAAACATGGCCGGGTGGCCCCGCGCAAAGGTGATCACATCATCAGGGAGGTCCTTGGTGGAGTCAAAGCCCCCAAACGTTTTACTGGGGCACTATGAAGAACAAGAGGCTGTAGGTCAGGTTTAGTACATCTATGTGTCTGGAACTGAGGTCATAGCTGGGGCACTATGAAGAACAGGAGGTTCAAGAGTTAACAAGTCACATTTAAGACATCTATGTGTCTGGAACTGAGGTCATAGCTGGGGCACTATGAAGAACAGGAGGTTCTAGAGTTAACAAGTCACATTAATACATCTATGTGTCTGGAACTGAGGTCATATGTATTTCATGTTGAGCCGTGTTATAATAAGTAGGGAATATGGTTATTGAGGTTATTGTGATGAATACTAATGTTAAGTTTTCCTTTCATAAGTCTCCTATTACCTTGCTATAACTATTGATATTCATGACTTCTATAAAAGTTGACATGTGTGCCATCAGTCACTTGCTACTTCCATACGTAAATATAGGTATCAGTTGTGAATTACTTGTATTTGTCTATTAGCTTCTAAGTAGCAGCTATGATGTGCTATAACTTGTCATAACCCCCATATGACCCCCCTGTGACTCACCGTGCCAGGGCGGGGGTAGGGCACCCTCCCCTGGAAGGGTACCCACTGGTAGGTGGGCCCATCTCGGTGGGCATAGGGACCCAGGAAGACCCTCCGGATGTCTGCCATGTTGTACATACACACTGCTGAGCCTTTGAATATGTTACTGTAGAGGGGGAGTAGGGAGGGAGGGAGAGAGGATGAGAAGAGAGGTAGAGGGAAAGAGGGAGAGAGGGAGAGAGAGAGGAGGGGGGGAGACTGTGAGACCCATAACCATCACAACATAAGACAATAATAATATCCAGGTCTGATATTATAGCTGTAGAAGAGGACAGA
This sequence comes from Oncorhynchus clarkii lewisi, assembly GCF_045791955.1. Classification (NCBI taxonomy): domain Eukaryota; kingdom Metazoa; phylum Chordata; class Actinopteri; order Salmoniformes; family Salmonidae; genus Oncorhynchus; species Oncorhynchus clarkii. Next base: position 24,696,042 of record NC_092179.1, read on the forward strand.
ATCAAAGCTCACCCTGACATACAACAGACAGACCAAGAAGAATGTTGTCATAATTTAATGGAGAGGATGTCGGTTAGAAACATGGCTGTGATAGAATCCAGCTTCCAGAGAATGGACAGGAATTTAGGCCGGTTACCAACGAGCGAGACCGTAATTCACCCCTAATGGAACACAGTTGGAGGGAATGATGGGAATGCTGTGTTGCAGTATTCCACCACTGTAGGTTTTCCAATGGACAATTCCATCATTTGTTCCAAGTTCTAAAGTGTATCTGTGTGAATCGTAGGGCTGGACAGAATCATTTACAAGAAATGGTTCAAGACCATAACAATTCCTCTAGAATGAATTTAAACAAATCCTTGTACTGCCATAAAATACAAAACAATACATTTTAATTGACTAGATACACATAATAGTGATTATTTATGGACATGCAGTAGTTTATTGGTCCATCTGAAACTATATTCCCCTGTGGCTTGGGTAAAGTAGTGCACTGCGCTATACAGAGAATAGTATCACTTGAGATTAGAGCTGGGCGATGTGGAAAACCATCCATAACACCATAAATTGCCTGAATTGATGCAGTAATGATAAATTGAACGTTGCGTTTATAACAGCAGTGTTCAACCGTTTAATATTACAACAATAAAAAAGTGGAAAACATGTTTCTTTGCAACAAGGCCGATTGAGCAAATGACACTCTGGAGTATCTGTGGTAGACTTGGGAAAAGCAGCTGATTCGGCGACCAGTGTGGCGAGTGCCGCTGGCTGTTGAGAAGCTTTCTTGACATGGACATAATGTTTACTATCACATGGCTAACCTTTGTTTAACCAGCTAAACAGCTGCTCTTAGTGAAAATCTTTCTAAAACAGAAAACGGACACAATTCAACGGATATTAATCAACAAAGAGGTAAAAATATGTAGGATATAAGAATATGTTGAAGGCTAGCTGCTCACTTTTGTGTCTGTGTCTGCAGGTATACCTCCCTCACCTCTTCAATGAATATCCCATAGGCCTCTACATTATGGACAAGATATGTGTATGAAAACCATTATCAAAACAGCTTTTTTCATTCACATTTAACACACAAAAACCAAGGTATGAATACTGTCGTGTGCATTTTTTGTTGATCATCTGTATAATGACTATTTTTGGGATTCACAGACTTCACCCTCCCTACACCTCTGATGAATATAACAGGGAACCTGTTAGATCACGTTGCACTGCAAAATCATTCTGGCTGTGGATACGGAGAACATCACCACATTAACATCAACAGGCCAGAGGATATACCCATTAGACTTGGGGCTCTGCTGGGAGTTTACCTCATATTTCTATTTATTCATTCTGCTTTGCTACTAAAATCATAATAAACACTGACAACTGCAATGTGATGTTATTGTTCTCATTGTTATGCATATTGTTATTATTATTAATTATAATAACAATATCAATAATAATAATAGGGGAGGGGAGTTAGTTCAAAGATGTACCCCAAAAGGTTCTTCAAAAGGTTATTTGAGAAACCGTTAAAAGGGGTTGTTAAAAGGGTTATTTGGGTTAAAATTTAAAAGGGTTAAGGAACCATTAAAAGGGGTTGTTTAAAAGGGTTATTTGAGGAACCATTAAAAGGGGTTGTTTAAAAGGGTTATTTGAGGAACCATTAAAAGGGGTTGTTTAAAAGGGTTATTTGAGGAACCATTAAAAGGGGTTGTTTAAAAGGGGGTTATTTAAAAGGGTTAATTGAAGAACCATTAAAAGGGGTTGTTAAAAAGGGTTATTTGAAGAACCATTAAAAGGGGTTGTTAAAAAGGGTTATTTGAAGAACCATTTAAAATTAAAAAGGGTTATTTGAAGAACCATTAAAAGGGGTTGTTTAAAAGGGTTATTTGGGAACCATTAAAAGGGGTTGTTAAAAGGGTTATTTGAAGAACCATTAAAAGGGGTTGTTTAAAAGGGTTATTTGGGAACCATTAAAAGGGGTTGTTTAAAAGGGTTAATTGAAGAACCATTAAAAGGGGTTGTTAAAAAGGGTTATTTGAGGAACCATTAAAAGGGGTTGTTAAAAAGGGTTATTTGAGGAACCATTAAAAGGGGTTGTTAAAAAGGGTTAATTGAAGAACCCTTTTAAAGAGGTTCCCCGACAGTTTCAATTTGAAGAACCCCTAAATGACACACCAGGAACCTTTTATTTTTAGAGTGTACAGCGCAAACTGATCTGGGACCTTGGCTATAAAGCACAACCTGGTCTGGGACCTTTTCCTATAAGGCACAAACTGGTCTGGAACCTTTTGCTATAAGGCACAAACTGATCTGGGACCTTTTGCTATAAGGCACAAACTGATCTGGGACCTTTTGCTATAAGGCACAAACTGATCTGGGACCTTTTTCTATAAATCACAAACTGATCTGGGACCTTGGCTATTCAGCACAAACGGATCTGGGACCTTAGCTATACAGTACAAACTGATCTGGGACCAGGCTAGCATATTGTGACAATGACTATAGGAGTTGGCTATACAGCACAAACTGATCTGGGACCAGGCTAGCAGTGATGTAGGTGGCATAGGAGCATCTGTCCACCCAAAACCCCAGATATCAGTAAACCATTAAAGATTAATGGAGGAGCTTTTGTAAAATGTTAATTAGGGAGAAATGTAATTAACCGCTGGGCATACACAAACACTCTAATCCCTGACACGCCTGAATGTTGGACAGACACTAGTGCATATTGAATACACACACACACACACACACACACACACACACACACACACCACTGGTATCAGTACCATCGATCTATCAGCAGCAGCCTATGGGCCTCATTAAGTGGAATATTAAAAGCCAGTCCCCTGAATCCCGGGCTCTATTCATCTCTGAAACAGGCCACTTACAAAAACAATTAAACCAGTCTAATTCCTCAAAGCCTGTAATTGAATTTTCAAGTGCTGTGTTACACTGCATGCATTAGAGATGGTGGAGAGGAACAGACCTGCACAGTGATTGGTTAAACAAAATGATGAGCCTGTTTTGTTTGTTAACGAGCTTGGCTTCTCCCTCTCCCCCCCCCCCCCCCCCTCTCTCCACTCACATCTCCTCTCTCCACCCCCCCTCTCTCTCTCTCTCCCTCCCCCCTCTCTCCACCCCCCCTCTCTCCACTCACATCTCCTCTCTCCACCCCCCTCTCTCTCTCTCACCCTCCCTCTCTCTCTCTCCCTCTCTCTCTCCCTCCCCCTCCCCCTCTCTCCACTCACATCTCCTCTCTCCACCCCCCTCTCTCTCTCTCACCCTCCATCTCTCTCTCTCTCCCTCTCTCTCTCTCTCTCTCTCCCTCTCTCTCTCTCTCTCTCTCCCCCCTCTCTCCACTCACATCTCCTCCCTCCACCCTCCCTCTCTCTCTCCCCCCCCCCCCCTCTCTCTCTCTTCTCATTTTCTCTGTACTCATTCTTATTACTAGGTCTGTGATTAATGATGAAGTGTTTGTCCTAATCGTGCGGCGGCGGCTCCAGACAATGCCGCTCGAACATGGCACGCCGAACGCCGCCAGCCGTCTAATCCATCATCTGAAGAAGCCCCCCTCGCCAACATTGTTTTTCGCCTCAAGCCGCTTTTAACTCGCTTATTTCATCTCGTACTGCCCAGCAGTGTGTACAGTACAATAGAACCACGGCTCTGGAGGCTACCCCTGTCGAGGTCTGAGCGTCGGCCAGGGAGAGGGAGACGTTCCCTGGGGAGCGAGGATTGTGTCCCCCCTCCCCCACCCCACTACCTCTCCACCACTTAATCAGATTTAGCTCCAATGTTCCACAGAGTTTTACAATGAAAGGGGACAGGTAGCAGAGAATGGTGAATAGGCTAAAAGGGATTTTCAATCTGAGGAGGAGGTGAGACAAGGTGATGTCTGGCCACCTGGAAGAGGATTAAAGGAGGCAAAAAGGATTTTATAAAGGATTGTTTAGGGATTACAGAAAGAGAGAGAGAGGACAGTAGAGATATGAGCTTTGTGGTGTTTTAGTAATTTGTCTAGAATGGTTTCACTGTTATACCGTACAGATCCCCTAGCAAACATAGCACATGTGTACTATGATCAATAGTAGTAGTATTGAATACACACAAGGGCACAGTAGGTTTTATGAATCATAAATATCTAGATCATTACCTAGAAGTGGTGAAGACAGCATAGATCACTGGGTTCTTAGGATCTTTGGAGCTCATCAGAAAGACATCCTCTGAAACACATAGAAACCACATCGGAACATTAGCACAACCATCCCGACATCATACAGTGTTTCAATGAAGCGATGCTACCATACGTACCCCTCTCGGGTAGAAAGTACCCACAGAGAGGCTCACATACACACACACAGTTCCTTACGCAGCTCGTCGAAGTGTGTGTCGATGCCGTTGAGGCCTGGCACTGAGCAGGTCAGTCTGGCCTTGAGGAAGGTGGTCCACTTATTGACCAGACTCCTGTGACCTCCCAGGTCATTCTGCAGGGACAGACACACACAAACACACACACACGTTACACACACAAATAAACGCACACACGCTACACACACAAACACACACATGTTACACACACAAACACACACACGTTACACACACAAACACACACGTTACACACACTCACAATACACACACAAATAAACACACACCGTACACACACAAACACACATACGTTACACACACAGATAGTCTACAGACAGGCATGAAAATCCACAATATATAAGACTTGTGTGAATTCAGCTTTGATACTGGGGAACATCTGTGTATGTGACATATTTCTGTGTCCCTGTGAATGGAACTGTGTGTGTGAGAGTTTAACATGTCCATGACTTGTGTGTGAGCTTAATATATCCATGATGTGTGTGAGAGTTTAATATATCCATGATGAGTGTGTGAGTGCATGCTAGTTTGTTTCAGTGTGTTTTGTGTGCGTGTCCATGCGTCCATGCGTGTTTGCGTGTCTGTCTGTGCATGCCAGTGTGTGCATGGGATGCTTGTGTGTGTGTTTGTGTGTGTGTTGTTACCTTACACAGTTGTCCTATGCGGGCAATAGTGGCCTTGCCAGTGTGTTCTCCGTCCATAGCGTTCTCTTTGAAGAAGAGGAAGATCTTATCATCCTCAGGGTTGTCACTCTCTGGGATCAGGTTTACACCTACAAACCTGGGGTCTGACACACACACACACACACACGTTAACAAATACACGGGTACAAATAACACACACACACACACACACACACACACACACACACACAAATTGCTTACAGACATGATCATACATTCAAACACATATGCGCAAACACAGATACATGAGCACGCAAACAAACACCAGCTTGATAAACAAACAATGACTAATTTTCACCAGGGCTTAACCATGAAACCCTCATATCCGCATTAAACCAACCGCTATTTAATTCCACCATGTCCTCCATCCTCCAGTCCTTCATAACCCCTATTAGACAAGACACCTCCATCCTCCAGTCCTCCATAACCCCTATTATTAGAAGACACCTCCAGTCCTCCATAACCCCTATTAGAAGACACCTCCATCCTCCAGTCCTCCATAACCCCTGTTAGAAGACACCTCCATCCTCCAGTCCTCCATAAACCCTATTAGAAGACACCTCCATCCTCCAGTCATCCATAAACCCTATTAGAAGACACCTCCAGCCTCCAGTCCTCCATAACCCCTATTAGAAGACACCTCCATCCTCCAGTCCTCCATAAACCCAATTAGAAGACACCTCCATCCTCCAGTCCTCCATAACCCCTTTTTAGAAGACACCCCCAAACAAACACATATGACTCTGATTTTATGTAATATACACGTCCGACTGTGTAACAAATGGCACCCTATTCCCTACAGAGTGCACTTCTTTTGACCAGGGTGCACTACATAGGGAATAGGGTGCCATTTGGGACACAGCCCTAATACATCGATTGCAGATTTCGGAGTGCGAGGAAATCAAACTCCTAAATGGCTTGAGCCAAGAGCCTAGGGCTTGAATATCCCCAGCTAGAGGGATAGAGCTCTTTACGGAAAACTGATCTGGGAGCAGTCAGTCATAGAGGCGTCGGCACGGGAAAGGAGAGATGGCGTTTCGCCAACCCAACTAAGTTAGAGAGAGAGAGCAACAAGCGGGGCAGTGTTATGGTGGCGGTAAGCTCCACACACACACACACACACTGACACACACACACACACTGACACACACGCACACTGACACACACATGCACAAGGGTGCGAATATATTTGGCCACAACTGTATATACACACACACTCACACAATACAGGATGTGGCCGTGAAAAGGGAGACCCCTGGCTAGCTCCACACACACACACACACACACACACACACACACACACACACACACACACACACACACACACACACACACACACACACACACACCACAACGGCTGCACTCTTGCCATTCAATACATTTAATGTAGGACAAAGGCCACTTCATTGGTCGTGGGCTTAACTATAAACCCGAGTTAGGAGTGTTAACAGATCGGGAGGATGTGTAAATAAATGTCTGCCACAGTCTGTCTGGCCAACCTAGGGTCTGAAGCCTTCTGAAGTGCATACCTATTCACATAGCCATTAAGGATTCTCTCTGAAGTATGAACGCCATGCTCGCCATTCATACTAGTCTAGAGTCTAGAATAGAAAAGAATCCATTCTGGTAATCCCCAAATTACAATAACCAGAGAGGATTTATCCGGAGCCAGTGGATGGAGAAGCCAACAGACAATAGGAGGATTAAGGTGAGAAGATTACCTTTTGGGTAAATCTCTCTTTCTGAATGTGTCACGGCATTCATCACCATGGAGTGGGTTTGGGGGGTTCACTGTTCTGTGAATGGGAGGTGGGGCTGTAAAGGGGTGGTGGTGGGCTGAAATTTGACGTCGCTGCCGGAAAACAGCTGAGGGGATTAACTCCATGGGAAAGAATATGGACGCCGGGGAAAAAAACATAAATTGACCTTTTGTGCGGCAGCCATTAAATCCTGGGCTATGCAGGCAGACTGACAGAGTGAGGGCTCCTCTCCTTCCCACCCTGGCTAATCTCACCAGCACCAGCAGCCACACACATTCATACACACACTGACTTTATGAATGGGATCTGATATCTATGTCTGTCTTTGAATGGGAATCATCAGAGACACTCACGGCTTATAGATAGGACTAAGCTCTGAACGACAGCTATTTAAACCAATGAATGGCGTCCTCTCGCCAATTGACCAATGAGAAGGTTCCTTTGATGCGCTTTAAAGGATTAAGTGTATCATGTCTATATTATACTATCAAGAGCCCCCTCTCCTATCGACCAATAAAAAGGGCTGATTCATATAATTCCAGCCAATAAAGGTTGTTGCCTACTGTGTCATATCATCAACGGTTTCCTCTTGTTCATTTCAATTAGTTATACCTCTGCAAATACAATTTAATCAGAAGTGTCTAAGTTGATTTCTCCCTTGGAAAATAGCTTTTTGCTTTAATGTGATCGACCTGTATAATAAATAATAAATATAGAAGATATTAAATCACTGTGTTGTACCATTGAGCCATCTAGAGTCATGTTGCTCAGTCCTGATAGGATGATGCTCCCCGAGGGTGCGGAAGATGGCAAAGTCCCTTCCCATGAAGTCTGCCGATGTGCCAGAGTACAGCTCCCCATCTGCCAACCAGAAACCAGGGTCAGCAACAAGCAGCCAAGGAGATTAGAGATGTTAAGTGTCAGGAAGTTCACTGGCAAACTCCAACCAATCACAAGTGGGATTAGAGTCGGACTCACCTAACATGATGGACGCAGAGAGCATCTTGGGGTCGTAGGGGCTTTTCCCCCGGCCGTTCTCGAAGTGGGACGACTCCAGTCGAAAGATGTTGTCCTGAAGGGAAAGATCAGTGTTCAAGAATAGCCCGTAGGAAACCCATCTAGAACATTCCAAAACAACACGCAAATGACACAAAAGTTGCTCACTATATAAGGAATAGTGTCATATTAGTGCACTACAGAAGGAATATGGTTTGCAAGAAGTTCACTAAATGGGGAATAGTGTGTCAAATTAGTGCACTTGATGGGTAACAGTGAGAGACCTGAAACACGTACTGTGGAGTAGAGCTGTACCTTATTGACCCTTGTAGATGTATATTAATAACTGACAGACCCCGTCAATCTATGTAAAATAGCACCATGGTATACACACACACACACACACACACACACACACACACACACACACACACACACACACACACACACTCACACTCACACTCACACACACACACACACACACACACACACACACACACACACACACGCACACGCACACGCACACACATACACATACACACACACACACACACACACACACACAGAACCCATTATATTAATGCAGGACAAGATAGTGATTTCCCCCCTTTCCACAGTTGAACAGTTACACTGTGTGGGATCATTGATTAAGCTGTATCTGCTTATCAAGATGATTGATTAAACTGTTGTGTGGGAGAACGATTTCCGCTTGTTAATGTGGGCCTGTGTAATGAGCTTCCCCCCCACTTTGCACAAATGAAATCATTGATTAGAAACACTGAATGAGTGGGAAATAGTCACAACAGAAAATAATGATCTAGTCCCTTGTCTTGGTGCAATTTAGATTCTATTGGAGGTTAGAGGTGTGTGTGTGTGTGTGTGTGTGTGTGTGTGTGTGTGTGTGTGTGTGTGTGTGTGTGTGTGTGTGTGTGTTGTTGCCCCTTACCTCTGCCCGTTTGCCCATCTCCAGGTAGGCACAGATGGGATGGAAGGCCCCTGTACCACAGATATACAGGTGGGTGGAGTTGTAGGGTTGGAGCACTCGGATGAAGTTGGAACACTCTTTCTGACAGGAGACGAGAGACAAACACCTCATCAACATCTCATCAACTTGGGCTCCCGAGTGGCACAGCGGTCTAAGGCACTGCATCTCGGTGCTAGAGGTGTCACTACTGACCCTGGTTTGAATCCAGTCTGTATCACAACTGGCCGTGGGAGTCTCATAGGGACTCTAACCTGGCCAAACCCTGGGTTAGTAAATAAGAATTTGTTCTTAACTGACTTGCCTAGTTAAATAAAGGTTAAATTAAAAAAATTCAAAAACATCTGATCAGTTTCAAACTCTCAAACAAACAACACTCACATGTTAAAGCTGGAATCCTTAATAATGTAACAGCCATGTCTGTTTGGGATATTACAACAACAAAGAAGTTACTGGAAACAGAAGAGCACAGTATGTACTGCTATTTGTTTTTCCATGCTGCATGACGCTCCTCAGCTCGACAAAAACAACAACGGTGGTGGTGGGTCCAGTGGCGCTGTTTCCCCGTACTGCGGAGTTCATCTTTAAGTGTCCACATAGCATCTAGCATGTATTGTATCTGTGTAATTATATACAGCTACAACTAAGCAAATTAAGCAACGATTCAGTTAATATGCTAGTAACTACTTGGAACTAAAGAAGGTTTGTCCAGTTTTGCTGATTGCAGTTCAATCGTTATTTTAAGTACCATATCTGCAGTTATCTTGATCAGCTGAGCAACCACATTCTCCCTACCAAAGTAGCTCTAGAATACAGAGGTAACTACAGGACATAGTGAGGACAATATGTTTGCGCGCTCCAGCTGTCTTAAAGTGCTGTAGGTGCAACCTAAAACAACTTCAGATTTGATCACTCCAGGCATAAATAAGACTTGGTGGTTGGCGCTACTGGAAAGCTCCTGCAATCTGAAGTAGGAGTTTCCAGTTCCCGTTGCTGTGGTAAATTGCTTGTGAAATGAAGTGGCGTTCAGTTTTGCTGAAGGAAATGCCACCTGTGAGCTAAATCAGGCGATGACTGTGTCCTACATGCTCCCCGTTCCCTCTACAGTACACTCTGTTTGACCAGGGCCCATAGGTAGACCCAGAGGTCATATGGTGCCATTTGGGATGCATCCCATGTTCACATCAGATCTCTAATGACCCGTCCGTCCGTGTGTGTTTCCATGTGTGTCCCTGTCCGTGTGTGTGTGTGTGTGTGTGTGTGTGTGTGTGTGTGTGTGTGTGTGTGTGTGTGTGTGTGTGTGTGTGTGTGTGTGTGTGTGTGTGTGTCTGTCCGTCCACCTGTCCATCCGTAGGCGTTTGTGTGTGTGTCCGTCCGTTCGTCCGTCAGTATGTGTGTATTCACGTCAGATCTGTAGTGATCCATCTGGTTGAATTTACTGAAAGTATTTGGACTCCCAGCCTCAGCACATGTGGATAGTCCCAGTGCTGGGAGACTGTTTATGCTAACCCTAATGAATGGGATTAGTTCATGTTCTAGCCCTCTGGTAAGCCTTCTACAGGGTTCAGTAGGGTACACACATGCTAAAAAGATGAAGGCACGATTCATTGATGAGGAATACACACCTTTAGTTGACTGACACACACACACACACACACACACACACAGACACACACAGACACAAAGCTCATTCCAGGTTAATACACACACACACGCATCTCTTTCCCGGGTCATTAAGAAAATAAATACGGACCTTCTGTGTCAATAAAAATCCTAAACCTGAGGTTTATGTTCCGTCTGCACGGAGCCACCTCTAGTCTCAGGGATGCTAACTGCTCAGGCTTCCCTGTCCCTCACAGCAATGAGACATTAAATGTATTTCCTTGTCTAGCTAATAAGTAAGCAAGGACAGTGGAAGGATCAACAAATATTTGTTTAAAGGCTGATAGTTCAACAGATGAGAGAAAATAGAAAATTAACCATTCACGGAGCATATCACTCAAAAGTTACACCAACGTAGTGTGGAACCTGTTTCCACCATAAGGTCGTCCTCTGTCAAAATGAAACGCCAGATCTGGAATAACTAGCCATGTTGTGTAAAGGCTGATAAAAGTCATTGATATCTAACTGGACAGGTTTGAAGGATATCAACCTTGAGTTAAACTTTACTGTCAACCCAGGATATTATCACTAACCCATAGTCACAACAACAGGTCATGCCAGGATATTATCACTAACCCATAGTCACAACAACAGGTCACCCCAGGATATTATCACTAACCCATAGTCACAACATCAGGTCACCCCAGGATATTATCACTAACCCATAGTCACAACAACAGGTCACCCCAGAGAGAGGATATTATCACTAACCCATAGTCACAACAACAGGTCACGCCAGGATATTATCATAACCCATAGTCACAACAACAGGTCAGGATATTATCAGTAACCCATAGTCACAACAACAGGTCAACCCAGGATATTATCACTAACCCATAGTCACAACAACAGGTCAACCCAGGATATTATCACTAACCCATAGTCACAACAACAGGTCACTAACCCATAGTCACAACAACAGGTCAACCCAGGATATTATCACTAACCCATAGTCACAACAACAGGTCACCCCAGGATATTATCACTAACCCATAGTCACAACAACAGGTCAACCCAGGATATTATCACTAACCCATAGTCACAACAACAGGTCAACCCAGGATATTATCAGTAACCCATAGTCACAACAACAGGTCACCCCAGGATATTATCACTAACCCATAGTCACAACAACAGGTCAACCCAGGATATTATCACTAACCCATAGTCACAACAACAGGTCAACCCAGGATATTATCACTAACCCATAGTCACAACAACAGGTCAACCCAGGATATTATCACTAACCCATAGTCACAACAACAGGTCAACCCAGGATATTATCACTAACCCATAGTCACAACAACAGGTCACCCCAGGATATTATCACTAACCCATAGTCACAACAACAGGTCACCCCAGGATATTATCACTAACCCATAGTCACAACAACAGGTCAACCCAGGATATTATCACTAACCCATAGTCACAACAACAGGTCAACCCAGGATATTATCACTAACCCATAGTCACAACAACAGGTCAACCCAGGATATTATCACTAACCCATAGTCACAACAACAGGTCACCCCAGGATATTATCACTAACCCATAGTCACAACAACAGGTCAACCCAGGATATTATCACTAACCCATAGTCACAACAACAGGTCACCCCAGGATATTATCACTAACCCATAGTCACAACAACAGGTCACCCCAGGATATTATCACTAACCCATAGTCACAACAACAGGTCAACCCAGGATATTATCAGTAACCCATAGTCACAACAACAGGTCAACCCAGGATATTATCACTAACCCATAGTCACAACAACAGGTCACCCCAGGATATTATCACTAACCCATAGTCACAACAACAGGTCAACCCAGGATATTATCAGTAACCCATAGTCACAACAACAGGTCACCCCAGGATATTATCAGTAACCCATAGTCACAACAACAGGTCAACCCAGGATATTATCAGTAACCCATAGTCACAACAACAGGTCAAACCAGGATAATATCACTTACCCATAGTCACAACAACAGGTCAACCCAGGATATTATCACTAACCCATAGTCACAACAACAGGTCACCCCAGGATATTATCACTAACCCATAGTCACAACAACAGGTCACCCCAGGATATTATCACTAACCCATAGTCACAACAACAGGTCAACCCAGGATATTATCAGTAACCCATAGTCACAACAACAGGTCAACCCAGGATATTATCACTAACCCATAGTCACAACAACAGGTCACCCAGGATATTATCAGTAACCCATAGTCACAACAACAGGTCAACCCAGGATATTATCACTAACCCATAGTCACAACAACAGGTCAACCCAGGATATTATCACTAACCCATAGTCACAACAACAGGTCAACCCAGGATATTATCAGTAACCCATAGTCACAACAACAGGTCACCCCAGGATATTATCACTAACCCATAGTCCCAACAACAGGTCAACCCAGGATATTATCACTAACCCATAGTCACAACAACAGGTCAACCCAGGATATTATCAGTAACCATTGTCACAACAACAGGTCACCCCAGGATATTATCAGTAACCCATAGTCACAACAACAGGTCACCCCAGGATATGATCACTAACCCATAGTCACAACAACAGGTCACCCCAGGATATTATCACTAACCCATAGTCACAACAACAGGTCAACCCAGGATATTATCACTAACCCATAGTCACAACAACAGTTCCAGTGTCCCTGTCTGTGTTCAACCAGCGTTCAAGTATTTCTGTGGTTAGACCAAACCAAGAACCTCTAAACCCAGATATGCTCCACAACCTTATATGGTACACAACCATGACCGTTACAAGGGTTACTTGTGTGAACAACACGGGAACAGGGAAGAAGCAATGTCTTCCTCCATCATTCTCACATCGCTATTATATACATTGTAAACTGTCTCATTAATCATCTTACTGACAGAGATGTTTAGATTTTCTCATGGTCATTAGACTAATTTCCAGCCAGGCATTTTGTGTCTCTGTGTGTGTGTGTGTGTGTGTGTGTGTGTGTGTGTGTGTGTGTGTGTGTGTGTGTGTGTGTGTGTGTGTGTGTGTGTGTGTGTGTGTGTGTGTGTGTGTGTGTGTGTAATATTGAGTGCATGTTGTGTGTGTGCCACTGACAGACATTTACTCAGCCTAGTCAGAAATGCTACTCTGCAATTTTCAGGGTGAAAAATGACTTCTCTACACACAAACTGTGTCGTTACCTGAATACCACTGAATCCTCTGGGGAGAGAAGGGTCATTATTGGGAATAACTGATTACTTTCCCTTGAAAGGAGGGGGAATTAGTAGGCAGCTTTGTTTAAGGTAGATGGTTGATTGTGTTTTGAGAGCACACAGTGAACCTAACATGCAACAGTTTGCAGATACAACTATAACTTCTGAACTAAATGAGAATCATTACTCACTCTGCACTGTGTTGAACCGTTCAACATTTTCTGCATCACTTGTCTGTTAGGGCTGGGAATTGCCAAGGACCTCACAATATGATATTATCACAATATTTAGGTGCTGAAATTATATGTAGTGTGATTCTATATATAGTGTCATTCTATATGTAGTGTAATTCTATATGTAGTGTCATTCTATATGTAGTGTCATTCTATATGTATAGTGATTATATACAGTGCCTTGCGAAAGTATTCGGCACCCTTGAACTTTGCGACCTTTTGCCACATTTCAGGCTTCAAACATAAAGATATAAAACTGTATTTTTTTGTGAAGAATCAACAACAAGTGGGACACAATCATGAAGTGGAACGACATTTATTGGACATTTCAAACTTTTTTAACAAATCAAAAACTGAAAAATTGGGCGTGCAAAATTATTCAGCTCCCTTAAGTTAATACTTTGTAGCGCCACCTTTTGCTGCGATTACAGCTGTAAGTCGCTTGGGGTATGTCTCTATCAGTTTTGCACATCGAGAGACTGACATTTTTTCCCATTCCTCCTTGCAAAACAGCTCGAGCTCAGTGAGGTTGGATGGATAGCATTTGTGAACAGCAGTTTTCAGTTCTTTCCACAGATTCTCGATTGGATTCAGGTCTGGACTTTGACTTGGCCATTCTAACACCTGGATATGTTTATTTTTGAACCATTCCATTGTAGATTTTGCTTTATGTTTTGGATCATTGTCTTGTTGGAAGACAAATCTCCGTCCCAGTCTCAGATCTTTTGCAGACTCCATCAGGTTTTCTTCCAGAATGGTCCTGTATTTGGCTCCATCCATCTTCCCATCAATTTGAACCATCTTCCCTGTCCCTGCTGAAGAAAAGCAGGCCCAAACCATGATGCTGCCACCACCATGTTTGACAGTGGGGATGGTGTGTTCAGCTGTGTTGCTTTTACGCCAAACATAACGTTTTGCATTGTTGCCAAAAAGTTCAATTTTGGTTTCATCTGACCAGAGCACCTTCTTCCACATGTTTGGTGTGTCTCCCAGGTGGCTTGTGGCAAACTTTAAACAACACTTTTTATGGATATCTTTAAGAAATGGCTTTCTTCTTGCCACTCTTCCATAAAGGCCAGATTTGTGCAATATACGACTGATTGTTGTCCTATGGACAGAGTCTCCCACCTCAGCTGTAGATCTCTGCAGTTCATCCAGAGTGATCATGGGCCTCTTGGCTGCATCTCTGATCAGTCTTCTCCTTGTATGAGCTGAAAGTTTAGAGGGACGGCCAGGTCTTGGTAGATTTGCAGTGGTCTGATACTCCTTCCATTTCAATATTATCGCTTGCACAGTGCTCCTTGGGATGTTTAAAGCTTGGGAAATCTTTTTGTATCCAAATCCGGCTTTAGACTTCTTCACAACAGTATCTCGGACCTGCCTGGTGTGTTCCTTGTTCTTCATGATGCTCTCTGCGCTTTTAACGGGCCTCTGAGACTATCACAGTGCAGGTGCATTTATACGGAGACGTGATTACACACAGGTGGATTGTATTTATCATCATTAGTCATTTAGGTCAACATTGGATCATTCAGAGATCCTCACTGAACTTCTGGAGAGAGTTTGCTGCACTGAAAGTAAAGTGGCTGAATAATTTTGCACGCCCAATTTTTCCGTTTTTGATTTGTTAAAAAAGTTTGAAATATCCAATAAATGTCATTCCACTTCATGATTGTGTCCCACTTGTTGTTGATTCTTCACAAAAAAATACAGTTTTATATCTTTATGTTTGAAGCCTGAAATGTGGCAAAAGGTCGCAAAGTTCAAGGGGGCCGAATACTTTCGCAAGGCACTGTATGTATAGTGAATCTATATGTAGTGTGATTCTATATTTATTGTGATTCTATATGTATAGTGAATCTATATGTAGTGTGATTCTATATTTATTGTGATTCTATATGTATTGTGATTCTATATGTATAGTGAATCTATATGTAGTGTGATTCTATATATATTGTGATTCTATATGTATAGTGAATCTATATGTAGTGTCATTCTATATGTAGTGTCATTCTATATGTATTGTGATTCTATATGTATAGTTATTCTATATGTATAGTGAATCTATATGTAGTGTCATTCTGTATGTAGTGTCATTCTATATTTATTGTGATTCTATATGTATAGTGATTCTATATGTATAGTGAACCTATATATAGTGTGATTCTATATGTATAGTGATTCTATATGTATAGTGAACCTATATATAGTGTGATTCTATATGTATTGTCATTCTATATGTAGTGTCATTCTATATGTAGTGTCATTCTATATTTATTGTGATTCTATATGTATTGTGATTCTATATATATTCTGATTCTATATGTATTGTGATTCTATATGTAGTGTGATTATATATGTAGTGTGATTCTTAATGTATAGTGATTATATATGTATAGTGAATCTATATGTAGTGTGATTCTATATGTAGTGTCATTCTATATGTATTGTGATTCTATATGTATAGTGATTCTATATATATTGTGATTCTATATGTAGTGTGATTATATATGTAGTGTCATTCTATATGTAGTGTGATTCTATATATAGTGTGATTCTATATGTAGTGTGATTATATATGTAGTGTGATTCTAAATGTAGTGTGATTATATATGTAGTGTCATTCGAAATGTATTGTGATTCTATATGTATTGTGATTCTAAATGTATTGTGATTCTATATGTATAGTGAATCTATATGTAGTGTGATTATATATGTAGTGTGATTATATATGTAGTGTGATTCTAAATGTATTGTGATTCTATATGTAGTGTGATTCTATATGTAGTGTGATTCTATATGTATAGTGAATCTATATGTAGTGTGATTATATATGTAGTGTGATTATATATGTAGTGTGATTCTAAATGTATTGCGATTCGATACTTTGATTTGAACATTTTGCCTTCAGAAAGTATTTATACCCCTTGACTTATTCCACATTTTAATGTGTAATAGCCTGAATTCCAAATGGATTAAATTGACACAATACCACATAATGAACCCCAAGTTAAAAAAAATGTTTTTTTTGCAAATGTATTGAAAATAAAATTAAGAAATATCTAATTTACATAAGTATTCACACCCCTGAGTCAATACTTTGTACAAGCACCTTTAGCATTGATTACAGCTGTGAATCTATCTTGGTAAGTCTCTAAGAGCTGTCTACTCCTGGATTGTGCAACATTTGCCCATTAACTTTTTCAAAATTCCTCAAGCTCTGTCAAACTGGTTGTTGATCATTGCTAGACAACCATGTTCAGGTCTTGCCATAGATTTTCAAGTAGATTTAAGTCAAAACTGTATCTCAACCACTCAGGAACATTTGGCCTTGTGTGTTAGGTTATTGTCCTGCTGAAAGGTGAATTCATCTCCCAGACAGAACCAAGTTTTCTTCTAGGATTTTACCTGTGCTTAGCTGCATTCCACTTACAAAAAGTGAATTGCTTTACTTTAGTGCCTTGTTGCAAACAGGATGCATGTTTTGGAATATTTTTATTCTGTACAGGCTGCCTTCTTTTCACTCTGTCAATTAGCTTAGTATTGTGGAGTAACTACAATGTTATTGATCCATCCTCAGTTTTCTCCTATTAAACTCGAACTGTTTTAAAGTCACCCTTGGCCTCATGATGAAATCTCTGAGCAATTTCCTCCTCTCTGGCAACTGAGTTCAAATATCAATATAATATCGTCCAACAATAATATAACGATATGTAACTGTATCAATCCCCCATCGCTATAATCAACTCTCTCAGATCTCCACGAGTCCACGTGGGCTATGGGATTGGGCAATAATCCATAACCGAATCAAATGAGTCACGTTCCTGACTGAATCATACCCAACCTACTGAGTCATCTTGTACAAAGCCCAGTGAATCACCAGTAAGACATTTGGGCAGAGAGTGCTGTACTGTTGCATTTGTTCCAGGGCTCTAAATTGAGTGGAGAAATTCACCACTTAGGAGCTAGGAATGCTTTTGTAATGTCCTAATCAAGCATTCGTGCCCACAAAAACGCAACTTTCATTGCCTCATTTTCTAGAGTAAACATTTTTACAGCATGCAAATGCCTCATCAATGTGTGTGTGTGAATGCGCGCATGCATCTGTGTGTGTGTGTGTTATAGAGTACACGTGTGTGTATCTGGTCATGTGTACAGCAGGAATGTCTGTATGTATCTGTGTTAGGGCAGTGCTATGTTTATAACCCAAAAACCTGCCACAGACTATGACCCAAGTGGAACCTCTGTGATTTATGGACTGAACTACGTAATCCCACATAATCCTAGAGCCCCCTCCCCTCCACTGCATGTGCACTCAGCCATGAAATTAGAAGCAGATACAACACAAGGGTTGTGTGTAAACCCCACATGAGATAACACACACAATCTGATACATACAACACACACTCTCTCTCTTTCTCTCTCTCTCTCTCTCTCTCTCTCTCTCTCTCTCTCTCTCTCTCTCTCTCTGCGATAACGCACACAATCAGATGGCACACCCACACACACTCACTTCATCTCTCTCTCAAACACACACATAGACACACACACTGAGTTCAGCTGTGCATGCAGAACATTGGTAGATAAATAAACAGAGTGATGTGATGTACTGCGTTCTTGCCGGCGTGCCAACAGAACCAACAAACACACACAGCGGGGAAGGAACGCTTCCAGGGGACCACAAGGTCATGGAAACTACTAGCAACGACAGCTATGCTAGTTTGGATCAATGTTGCTATAATGTCGCTTCCACATCATTTCCACAACAAACATCTTCTAAATGTTTCCATCTGACGACACGACGTGGAAAAATATTATTATTAATGTTGCAGGTCATTAATGGTTATTATTTATTAATGTTAGGTTATTATAGGTTATTAATGTTGCAGGTAACACACTAACAACATGTCAGACGAGCTAGTTACATGGGTTCCTAATGGTAACACACAAACAGCATGTCAGACATGCTAGTTACATGGGTTCCTAATGGCAACACACTAACAACATGTCAGACATGCTAGTTACATGGGTTCCTAATGGTAACACACTAACAACATGTCAGACAAGCTAGTTACATGGGTTCCTAATGGTAACACACTAACAGCATGTCAGACATGCTAGTTACGTAGGTTGCTAATGGTAACACACTAACAACATG
Source organism: Oncorhynchus clarkii lewisi (assembly GCF_045791955.1). Classification (NCBI taxonomy): domain Eukaryota; kingdom Metazoa; phylum Chordata; class Actinopteri; order Salmoniformes; family Salmonidae; genus Oncorhynchus; species Oncorhynchus clarkii. Next base: position 24,715,125 of record NC_092179.1, read on the forward strand.
TCAGACATGCTAGTTACATGGGTTCCTAATGGTAACACACTAACACCATGTCAGACATGCTAGTTACATGGGTTCCTAATGGTAACACACTAACAGCATGTCAGACATGCTAGTTACGTAGGTTACTAATGGTAACACACTAACAACATGTCAGACAAGCTAGTTACGTAGGTTCCTAATGGTAACACACTAACAACATGTCAGACAAGCTAGTTACATGGGTTCCTAATGGTAACACACTAACAGCATGTCAGACATGCTAGTTACATGGGTTAATAATGGTAACACACTAACAGCATGTCAGACATGCTAGTTACGTAGGTTGCTAATGGTAACACGCTAACAGTATGTCAGACATGCTAGTTACGTAGGTTACTAATGGTAACACACTAACAGTATGTCAGACATGCTAGTTACGTAGGTTACTAATGATAACACGCTAACAGCATGTCAGACATGCTAGTTACATTCCCCTGCATAAGCTGTGTGCTGACAAGTTAAAGTATAGCCTGCAGGTAACATAAACCACATGTATCCACCTATTGTGTCAGGCTACATAAGAGTGACATAAGTGGTTATAAGGTGACTCGCAGAACTTACCCCGAGGTCTTTCCCCGCCCACTTGCACTCGTCACGCTTTGAGGGTGTGGCTGGCCATGCGATCTATGGAGAGGAGGAGAGAGGGAGTGTTATCATACGGAACAGGAGAGAATGTCATTGAGAGAGATTATAAACAACAACATCATTGAGTTTCATCTCAATCTCTTCATTCGAAGATTCAATAATGGACACTCTTACTGACAGTTGTGGCCGCGCTGTTTGTGATGTATTGTTGTCTCTACCTTCTTGCCCTTTGTGCTGTTGACTGTGCCCAATAATGTTTGTACCACGTTTTGTGCTGCTACCATGTTGTGTTGCTACCATGTTGTTGTCATGTTGTGTTGCTACCATGCTGTGTTGTCATGTGTTGCTGCCTTGTTATGTTGTTGTCTTAGGTCTCTCTTTATGTAGTGTTGTCTCTCTTGTTGTGATGTGTGTTTTGTCAGATATTTATGTATATTTATATGTATTTTTTGGTTTTAGTCCCAGGCCCCGTCCCCGCAGGCCTTTTTCCTTTCGGTAGGCCGTCATTGTAAATAAGAATTTGTTCTTAATGTTCTTAACTGACTGGCCTAGTTAAATAAAGATGAAATTAAAATAAAATCATTTAAAAGTGAGGGAGTGGTATACTAAGGAACAGAGGAGAGAATGTGTCATATGAACAGAGAAAGTGAGTCATTATGTAAAACAAGAGAGAAGGAGTGCACAATAATATTCTGGGGTCCATTCAGGCGGTAGTCTAACCAGGAATTGAACCCAGGTTCATGCAAATGATAGTCCAACACATTTGCCACTGCACCAAAGGGTCAGAATCTCTGGATGAGTATGCTAAGTGTTGCACGTAGCTTGCTACCTTGTTATGCTGGAGGGAAGTGAGTTTTGAACCATAAAGTAAGAGAGACAGATAGCTTTAAAGGGAATACAGTGTAAGTCACTACCAATTTACAATAGCTCCGAGCTAGCAACATGGGCCTGGTCTTATTCACTTGCTGGATCAAAATGAATTCCCCCCCCAAATCTGAAGGTGGACCCAGGTTCAAAAACATTTGGGAACCCCCTGTATAAGCTTAGCTTTACAGTACTGAAAGTTAAATAACCAGAGCACTCCTGAGGCCCTTTGGAGAATCATTTAAGACTTTCAATTAAAGATGGTTGTCCTTATGGTCTTACCATCTGTCACATTCGTGTGTGTGTGTTCTTCCAGGGTCCCCTGAATTATAAAAACAGATTGTGTGTGTGTGTCCTTCCAGTGTCCCCTGAATTATAAAAACAGATCGTGTGTGTGTCCTGCCAGTGTCCCCTGAATTATAAAAACAGATCGTGTGTGTGTCCCGCCAGTGTCCCCTGAATTATAAAAACAGACAGATAAAAACGTGTGTGTGTCCAGTGCTGAATTATAAAAACAGAGTGTCCCCTGAATTATAAAAACAGATTGTGTGTGTGTCCCGCCAGTGTCCCCTGAATTATAAAAACAGATCGTGTGTGTGTCCCGCCGGTGTCCCCTGAATTATAAAAACAGATCGTGTGTGTGTCCCGCCAGTGTCCCCTGAATTATAAAAACAGATTGTGTGTGTCCCGCCGGTGTCCCCTGAATTATAAAAACAGATCGTGTGTGTGTCCCGCCAGTGTCCCCTGAATTATAAAAACAGATCGTGTGTGTGTCCCACCAGTGTCCCCTGAATTATAAAAACAGATCGTGTGTGTGTCCCGCCAGTGTCCCCTGAATTATAAAAACAGATCGTGTGTGTGTCCCACCAGTGTCCCCTGAATTATAAAAACAGATTGTGTGTGTGTCCCGCCAGTGTCCCCTGAATTATAAAAACAGATTGTGTGTGTGTCCCGCCAGTGTCCCCTGAATTATAAAAACAGATTGTGTGTGTGTGTGTCCCGCCGGTGTCCCCTGAATTATAAAAACAGATTGTGTGTGTGTCCTGCCAGTGTCCCCTGAATTATAAAAACAGATTGTGTGTGTGTCCCACCGGTGTCCCCTGAATTATAAAAACAGATTGTGTGTTTGTGTCCCGCCGGTGTCCCCTGAATTATAAAAACAGATCGTGTGTGTGTCCCGCCAGTGTCCCCTGAATTATAAAAACAGATTGTGTGTGTCCCGCCGGTGTCCCCTGAATTATAAAAACAGATTGTGTGTGTGTCCCGCCAGTGTCCCCTGAATTATAAAAACAAATCGTGTGTGTGTCCCACCAGTGTCCCCTGAATTATAAAAACAGATTGTGTGTGTGTCCCGCCAGTGTCCCCTGAACTATAAAAACAGATTGTGTGTGTGTGTCGCCAGTGTCCCCTGAATTATAAAAACAGATTGTGTGTGTGTGTGTGTGTCCCGCCGGTGTCCCCTGAATTATAAAAACAGATTGTGTGTGTGTCCTGCCAGTGTCCCCTGAATTATAAAAACAGATTGTGTGTGTGTCCCACCGGTGTCCCCTGAATTATAAAAACAGATTGTGTGTTTGTGTCCCGCCGGTGTCCCCTGAATTATAAAAACAGATTGTGTGTGTTTGTGTCCTGCCAGTGTCCCCTGAATTATAAAAACAGATTGTGTGTGTTTGTGTCCTGCCAGTGTCCCCTGAATTATAAAAACAGATTGTGTGTGTTTGTGTCCTGCCAGTGTCCCCTGAATTATAAAAACAGATTGTGTGCTGGGGCCGGACTCATAATAAGAGCTGGAATAATCATCCACAGGCATATAAACTGAGGAGTACAACAAGTCATAGAAGTGCAGGTACCAGAATGCAGGTAGGTGCTAGAACATGTGTACCCACCCACCCACACATGGTATGCTCATGGCACTGGAAAAACACCACAAATAGCAGGTTAACAAACACAGACAGACTCACCATGCGGGCACACACACACACCCCCTCACACACACCACGTGGGCACACACACATCCTTCTATTCATAGCGTATCTCTCTTCAGGATCAGCTGAGCTGTTCTGTCAGACCAAGGGGACTTGCAGTACCAAGGGTAATTGCATTAGATTTGCAAAATCACCGCTTTTCCACTTATCTTTCTCTGCATTATCAAAGATCTGAATAGGGAAAACACATCCGCGCCAAGGGCCCCCAAAAAATTATGTAATTCTCTTATATTTAAATAGCCTCTGCAATGCATACAGTGTGTGTGTGTGTGTGTGTGTGTGTGTGTGTGTGTGTGTGTGTGTGTGTGTGTGTGTGTGTGTGTGTGTGTGTGTGTGTGTGTGTGTGTGTGTGTGTGTGTGTGTGTGTGTGTATTTCAGCACTTTAAGGGCCTTTGCAGTTTCTCCAGTGCCTCAGTGCTTCTTGTTCACATCAATCTCCGCGTCTGTGATAGCTGTCAGAATCAGATAAAAAGACTCTTAACTCTCCTGTAACCTGTTCCAGGTGGACTGATGGAATTATAAACAGGCCTGTCTAGAAAAAGAGACAGAGAGATGGAGAGAAAGGGATGGAGGGAGGAAATCACAGTAATGGACTCCAGAGAGATGGAGAGAAAGGGATGGAGGGAGGAAATCACAGTAATGGACTCCAGAGAGATGGAGAGAAAGGGATGGAGGGAGGAAATCACAGTAATGGACTCCAGAGAGATGGAGAGAGGAGCAGGAGTGGGTCTCGAATAACAAAGGGGTGCTGCTCAATCAAAGATGGTTTTTCATTTGAAAACACTATGTTCACTAGCCAATCAGCATCATACTCTGTGCTCACTAGTCAATGAGCATGACCTCTGCACTCAGAGATCCAAACTTCCAATTAGGATAGGTTTGGATATAACGTGAACCTAAATCCTGATCATGCCGTATAGCAGATCTAGTCAAATGGAATCCCGCCCGCCAACTGGTTTAATTACATTTATTCAATTATATTCCTGTCCCCCAACCATCTGCACAGAGGAGAATGATCCCAATGAAAAACATGTAAATACATAGTCTGCCATAAACAGCTGAGAAGTGCATTCTAATTACTCAAGCATCCTCACTTCCTGTTGCTAATTATTCATACGGATCATCATAGGGAAGTTCAGACAGCTTTCAGCTTTTCAGTATTTATGGGAAATGCGGTCCAAGTCTTCTTCTCTCAGAGTTTGATTTGGCAGTGAGGTCCCTTACATAGCTCCATAGATTTGCTATTATGTGTTTTCATTGGCAGTTACTAAATGGACGGCTTGCCTATACACTGGACCTCCTGTCTGAATCAATATCCACTCTTTAAAAGAGGGTTTATTTTATTTCATGCATATGTGCCTTTTACTGGAAGGATTGAGAATAAGCGGTCCATTGTATGTCTCTACTGATGCAAGACCCATAGAGAAAATGTTGGTTTTGTGTGGTCGTGTGGTCATTGTGTTATCTTCATAATGTTGACCTTGTGTGCGGTCAAAGAGTAGGACTCTTACCTGTTTGTGCTCTCTGTTGAGATTGACCAAGTCGAAGGAGAAGACGTGGTCCTCGGCACCCACCAACAGTCTTCCTCTCTCCTCGTCCAATAGGAAGGTGTCGTAGCCGGAGCTGTTGGTGAGGCCGTTGAAAGTGATGAGGTTACTGGATTCTACCATCTCTGAAACACACACAGAGGACAGAACATGGGTGAGTCTAAAGCAGGTAGACAAACAGATGGATGGAAGAGGAAGAAAGGTGGACAGATGGATGAATGGGTGGGTGGGTAGACAGACAGACTAGAGTTAAACAGTTCCAGTAATTTTCCCCAAATTCCCTGCTTTTCCAGAAATCGTGGTTGAAGGATTCTTGGATTTCCAGCTAATTCTTGCGTAATTCCAGGAACCTCCCAACCAAGGATTTCTGGGAAATACAGAGTGTTTTGGGAAAGGTACAGGAATTAAACAACCCTAGAATAGACAGACAAAAATATCTAAAGAGCTTCAATTTAGATACGCTGCATGTCGATAGTCAATGTTACGGTTATAACCAACAGCAAATGAATTGAGGCACAACAGAGTGTTGTATGACTGTGTTTCTGGTAAAGTGACATAGACAGATGAAGAATTTAAGTTCTGGGAGTTCAGATTTCTCAAGCTAGACACTTCTAAAAAGGTTCACCAAAAACTGCCCTTTGGGATGTCACACAGATCTGGTCAGGCATGACGTAAGGCCTCTAAGGTGGACACTGCGTGACCCAGTCTCAGCATGGCGCAAAAGCTGCCCAAGCATGTGATTGGCTGAATCTTTTATAGGCATTCGGGACAGGGCTGTGTGTGGTCAGTTAAGATGTGTAGTGCATTGTGTGCAGAGGCATGGCGATAAACAGCAGGTGGAGGCAGGAGAGTAAGTTCCTATAAACCTGTCAGGTCAACTAAACATCCCCCAACCTGAGACAAAACCTCTGAAACGTTTATCACCAAAGGCAACTTTTGGTGACACATGCAGTAGTAACAGCATGTTGAGACTGCTGAGATAAAGCCAAGGCAGCCTTCATCACACCAACGAAAATAACCAACTCAGAAGACAACAGTGTTGCTATGTTTTTGCCTCTGGTTCCTCAATACAAATCAGAATTGCTACTCAACCAAACAACCTGGTTGAAAATCGTTCCTCGAAAATCGAAAAGAATGATTAAGATAAGGGAGCATGATAATAAAATAATTGATGCGTCTCTAACAGTTTTTCGTGGGTCGGATTCTGCCCTTCTACGTATCTGCTTCCATTTAGACTACACTCCTTGTACCAGACACACCTGAACACACTGTAGACATACGGCCTGCACAGAAATTACAGGTACATTAAAAACCCATGTCTCAGCACCATGCATCACGCTAGCTCTTCCATCAGCGTCCCCACTGGCAGTCTGGACTGTGATCTCCTCTGAGCCCTGATTGACGGACGGCTAGAACATCGCCCTAAATCGCACACTATTAACCCTACATAGCGCACTACTGTTGACCAGGGCTCTATGGGTCCTAGTCATCAGTAGTGTACTATGTCGGGAATAGGATGCCACCTGGAACCTTAACCCCAGAGAAGCCATCTGCGCCCACTCTCCCGGGGTATTGTGGGTAAGATTGTGGACATCTGTGTGTATAGAGAGAAGAGGAAGAAGAGAGGGGGTGGGGGGTGTCAGTGATCCTCTCGTCTGTGTCAACATCGCTCTGTATCAAGTGTTCCATGGTATTCCCAATGGGATGAGGAGGGGAAGAGAGCGGGATGAGGGGGGACTGTGGATCACCCAATAAAGCAGCTCACAGCTCATCTAGGTCGACTAGGGCTGCTTCAAGGCTGAATGTGAGGCTTTTCAAGGTGTGTGCAGTGGTTGGTGTTACAGTACTGATATTGTGCTGTCTGTATCGCCTTTATGGCAACCTGTCTGTCTATGTGTGTGTGTGTTGTTCATAGGTACGTTATACAGGACTTGTGTGCAATTCTGTGTGCACGCTGCTGCCTATGTATGCATGTCCATCAGTCCTCTAACAGCTTCTCCAACAGTTAGAGCAGATGTAACCAGAGAAGAAATGTTAAGTAGACAAACAGAGACTGGCTGACTGATCCAGAGTCTGGAGGCATCGTCAGTGGCTGGCCCATTTCATCACAGGGCCAACAACCTATCAGATAACCCTTTACTCCTAATCAACCAATCAGCTATGACAGCCCCGGGACAGGAAACAAGTTATAGTGAGCACAAGGAAAAGTGCTTGAAGAGGTGGACTTCTATTACCTACAGTAAGTAAAAGGGAAAATGGAGAGAGTTGGTCAGAGAGGAAGGGAAGAGATGGAAGAAAATAAGTCACATATTGAACTGTGATGGTTTTTAAAGGGAGATGGTTTGTCACTGATAACCTGAATACAACTTCTGCTACAAAAACAAAAGGTGAGGAAGACAGGGTGAAAGAGGAGAATGGAAGAGGGAGACTTATGAGAGACCACAGGAGGTTGGTGGCACCTTAATTGGGGAGGACAGGCTTGTGGTAATGGCTGGAGCGGAATAAGTGGAATGATATCAAATACATCAAACACACGGTTCCCAGGTGTTTGATGCCATTCCATCCGTTCCGTTCCGGCCATTATTATGAGCCGTTCTCCCCTCAACAGCCTCCACTGTGAGAGACAGAGAACAGATAAAGAGAGCGAGACGGATGTACCAAGACAATGGACAGAGACAAAAATAGGAAGAGCAGTCGAGATCTGCTCATCTCAAAACAGAACAGAAAGGTATGCAGGTATGTTCTCTGCCATTTTGGCCCTGGATCTGACACTTCCCGCCCCTTTAAAAGCCCTCTAAAAGTGAGCGACTGTTGATCTCTGGAGCCAGGAATTTGCACGCTCTCTCCATAATGGCAGCCGTGGAGCTCCATCGCGAAAGGTTTCCCCCAGATGGGCCGGAGATTAAACACATGCCACATATTTCAACACGTCGTGCTCTCAGAGTAAGACAGGTTGGGATGGTAGGCTGAGCAAGGCTTTATCGTAGCTGAAGATCGCCAAGGCTGCAAGGCCGATGTGACTGGGGCGAGACACCTAAGAACCCAAGAGGTAAAGACGGACACGCTCGTTTGGAGACATGTTCACACACAGCACACACAGAGCACAACGGCCTTTCTCTCAAGCAAATGCAAGGGAGCAGATGTACAGTCACATACACACAGATATATACACACACACGCACACACACACACTCCTCTTCCCAGACTAAGTTGTAATCCAATCAGTGTTTCTGCAATGGCAGCATTAACCAGTAGAACACCCAGCCCACTCAGCAGTTTCTACCACACACACACACACACACACACTCTGCCCCACACCACTGCACTCCCACGTCTCTCAAACACACACACACACACACACACACACACACACACACACACACACACACACACACACACACACACACACACACACACACACACACACACACACACACACACACACACACACTGTCCCACACCACTGCACTCCCACATCTCTCAAACACACATACACACATCCACCACACTCTCATTTGAACAAACACACACACGCACACCACACACACACACACTCCTTATAACGTCTTTCACTCAGACACGTGCGTAAACATATCCTTTCTCTGCTGCCCATCTCACACACTCACATATACAAACCTCCTGCTCTTCATACACATCCTTTGTTCCCCTGCTCTCCCTCCCACACAGAAGACAGGTAGGTGTGGCTGAATCTGGACCACAGACCTCTCTGTCTGTCTGTCTGTCTGTCTGCCTGTCTCTGTGTGTGTGTGTGTGTGTGTGTGTGTGTGTGTGTGTGTGTGTGTGTGTGTGTGTGTGTGTGTGTGTGTGTGTGTGTGTGTGTGTGTGTGTGCGTGTGTGTGTACCTGTGCCTGCTCAGGCACACATCTCTCCATGTGTTCAAGCACTCTTTCTACGCGTGGACATTTGTTCGCATTAAGTACGTCCTCGAAACCGATAAACACTCCTGATTCATTCAAATAAATTATTTGCTCCCTATCGTACGTCACTATGGAAAATAACCAGGCTCTTGTTTTATTTTAAAAGCCTTTGGGGGAAAAAAACTAGCCAAATTGAATTCACAAGTGTGATTGTCAGGAGGAGTGCACTTCATCTTTCCATTCTCTAAACAGAGAGGCCTTTCAGCCGCCTACACCCTCTACACTCAGCACAATGGCAGAATAACGAAACATGAAAAGCGGCGAGACATTAAATTATGTTTATATATGTTTATCTGAATGACTCGAGCATTAAAGTAAGGCCCAACAGGAAAAAAGCACTTCACAAAAAACTTATGCAACACTAGGTTATAGGAATAATAGCAGCGTTTATTGGGGAGTGTTGGTTGTGGGAGAGAGGTATTCTGGGGAACAGAAGTAGAGACTACCTGTGTTTGAAATTGACTAATTTCCTCTTTCAACATTTCATTTTGTGTCTCTCTGCCAGATCTGTCGTTGGCACTAGTTACCACAGCCACAAAGTCAGAAGGCCCGCCTACTTGACCAATCAGATGAGGGAGTGTGTTGACCTGTAAACCGGCGGTTCAGGGGAAATGATCGATCAGATGAGGAATTGTGATGATGCGTATGCAGGGGAAGAGACAGACAAGATGCATGCTTTTATCTTGTGATCCATCAATGATTTGGTTTTTATTAGCTACAATAATAAAACCACCCGTTCTGAATGCAAAGTGGAAATCAGATGTCCTATTTAAACTCAGCTTGCAAGTTTATCTTTATGTTTGCACTTACTCACAGTTACTTGTCTTAACCCCAAATAGGTTTACTCCAATAGCTGCATTGTTTTCTAAATGGCATGTAGACAAACAAATTGACACATCTTGACTTTCTATTTTCTATTTCAAGTAATCCGCAAGTAAAAAGTGCAGTTTCACAGAAAGGTTCAAACACACAATTTATTTTTAAATTGGCTGATTTAAGCTGGAAAACTTCAGCCCTGTTACATTTATTAATTCAAAGTTGCAATATGCAGAAATCACTCCATTTCCTTGTTGCAAAATGTCTAATAGTTTGCCTAATTTCAGCTTGTGACTAAACAAGCAAGTATAGTGTAGAGAATCATTTTACCATCTAAACCGCTGTGAAATATATTTTCAATGACCAAACAATGTGTATTTTCTGGTGTTTGAAGCTGGTGCACAAAACCCAAAGTAAAAGATGCAAAAATGAAACTTAAGAACGGGAAGCATAGAAATAGGGACTTGCTTTCAAGAGAATGACAGATCTATAACTCACATTTCTATGTGAATTTGGACGGGATGCCCAAAAACTTACATACTGCAACTTTAACTTAACATAGACTTGCAGTCCACCATTTCACCATTTCCTACCAGTTTCCATCTCTGTACCAAGACATGGGCTTCAGGCTATGGAAGAAAGCAAAACAGGTCATAATAATAATTGATTGGACTTACAGCACATGGCACTTTTCTAGACACCCAAAGCTCTTTATAATATAAGGGGAAACTCTCCACCCTCACCCCACTTACATAGTATATGTGTATTTATCTTATTGGCCCATCCACTACTCTCTTCGAAAGACAAAAGTCACTTTGTTTTACATTTGAGTTTTTTGATCAGATATGTTGTTACATATATTGTACATTATTCATACAGTTTACATACAAGGTGCTTTTATAGACAGTATTAAATGATAGGAATACAGTTTGATATACACATTACAGGTCAAATGGTATGACAGACTCTTGTAATGAGTACCATGGGATCTTTAGCGACCACACAGTCAGGACACCCGTTTCAAGTCCCCTCTTCCTCCATTTTATTGAGGAACATTACATTGTTAGTTAGCACTTCAAAATTATTCAAATGAAATGAATGTTGTAAAAATATATAGAGTAAATGACAGTGATCCATCTGTGGACTTCTTATTCATTTCAGAAGCATATTTCTCTTGGGCTTTTGTTTGTCTGTCTTTCCGCTGGTGGCATCCATACGTCTTTGTGCCCACAACCTGAAATGGAAAACCATTGAATGGGAGACTTTTACTCTCCCAAATGAGTTGGGGTTTTTTTCCTGCCAAAGGCTGAGCATCTGTTGAAGGTCAAGAACATGATGTATTACTACTAGAATGAAAGGCAGCTCTATCAATCACAATAACTCTGTGCTTGGAATGGAATCCCTTAAGTTAGCTAGCTAGCTCATTTTAGATGAGTAGCAACAGTTAGCTACTAGTTTCTCAATGTTATAGAATTTTAGTGACGTTGCCAATTCCTGTTCCCGAATGTATTTAGTTATTTGATCCTCAAACTTGAACTCAATACGCCATTTTGAAAATGAGGTGTTTCCCGCGAAACGTAATGCGCATCATCACACTCCCTCTTCTGATTAGTCAGGTAGGCGGGCCTTTAGAGACGGCATACATGTCATCACACTCCCTCTTCTGATTAGTCAGGTAGGCGGGCCTTTAGAGACGGCATACATGTCATCACACTCCCTCTTCTGATTAGTCAGGTAGGCAGGCCTTTAGAAACGGCATACATGTCATCACACTCCCTCTTCTGATTAGTCAGGTAGGCGGGCCTTTAGAAACGGCATACATGTCATCATACTCCCTCTTCTGATTAGTCAGGTAGGCGGGCCTTTAGAGACAGCATACATGTCATCACACTCCCTCTTCTCATTAGTCAGGTAGGCGGGCCTTTAGAGACGGCATACATGTCATCACACTCCCTCTTCTGATTAGTCAGGTAGGCGGGCCTTTAGAGACGGCATACATGTCATCACACTCCCTCTTCTGATTAGTCAGGTAGGCGGGCCTTTAGAGACGGCATACATGTCATCACACTCCCTCTTCTGATTAGTCAGGTAGGCGGGCCTTTAGAGACGGCATACATGTCATCACACTCACTCATCTGATTAGTTGAGAAAGTGGGCTGTTTCCTGGATGGGGTTGACAGGAGGGGTGTATGTCGATGTGTGTGTGTGGTCTTGTTCTTCTATCCCTGTGGGGACCTGAAATCCCCAGAATTTCCCACAAGGCTAGTAAAACAAGGAAAAGCCTCCCTTGTGGAGAACCATTTTCCCCATGAGGAAAATGGCTATTTTAAGCTTAGGGGTCAGGTTTAAGTTTACAATTAGGGTTTGGGTTACAATTAGGGTTAGGGGTTAGGTTTAGGCATTAGGGTTAGGTTTAGGGGTTAAAGTTCTGGTTAAGTTTAAAGTTAGGGGTTAGGGAAAATAGGATTTTGAATGTGCATCAATTTTTGGTCCCCACGAGGATAGAAAAACTAGTGTGTGTGTGTGTGTGTGTGTGTGTGTGTGTGTGTGTGTGGGAGCTTTGGCTGTGTGTGCATGTTTGTGTGGTTGTGTGTGTGTGTGTGTGTGTGTGTGTGTGTGTGTGTGTGTGTGTGTGTGTGTGTGTGTGTGTGTGTGTGTGTGTGTGTGTGTGTGTGTGTGTGTGTGTGTGTGTGTGTGTGTGTGTGGGAGGTTGGAGTGTGAACATGTGTGTGTGCATGTCTGTGTGTGTTGCGTGCGGAGAGAGAGGAAGAGATTGAAGATAAATCTGAACAGATCTTGCAGATGATTTGGGAGCTACCTGTTTATCTTTCAAAGAACAATAGCAGACTTTGGAAAAGAAAAACGCCCTTCTCCCACCCAACACCAACAGTCTGGTTTGGCATCCATCTCTCTGTCTCTTTCTTTCTCTCACTCCATTCTCGGTGTGTGGCGCAGTGTGTTTTTTTCGGCGCTCTCACGGCAACCTCCGCTGCAGAGCAAGCACAGGTGGTGGACGCATTTCGATGGAAAGGTGGGGGAGGCTTTTAATGTTATCTTAATTAAGCCCTGGGATAGCCACAAGCCTTGATGCTTGGCTTCTCCTCTCCTTCCTCCTTTTTCGTCACTTCACCTCCCTCTTTCGCAGCTGCTGGTGTGTGTGGCAGGTTGCCGCAGTAACGGTTACTATAACAGAAACGTCCAAAACCGATGGATTAATCCGCCGACGATTGACAGACATTGAAAACGGCTGCAAGTGTAAACAGGAACTTGAAATACAGGTGTCTCGCCCTTAGTGACACTGACACACCATTTAAACACAGGAACTATTCATGTCTAAACCCAAGGACTCTGTTGAGGGTTTAGACACTTCAAAGTGTTCCATTGGACAGAACATGTGGATGAATGTTTCATGCACATGCAGTTGGTTCTCCATTTCATGGACCTGGTTGGATTCTGAGGTCACTCTGTTGTGACACACTTTTTCTTTAAAACTGAACCAATCATTATAGCCTTGATTTCTCCATAGTGGTAGTTATTCATTAGAGAATAACCATCCTTTATGATTTCTCCATAGTGGTAGTTATTCCTTAGAGAATAACCATCCTTTATGATTTCTCCATAGTGGTAGTAGTTATTTCTCCATAGTGGTAGTTATTCATTAGAGAGTAAATATCCTTTATGATTTCTCCATAGTGGTAGTTATTCATTACAGAGTAACCATCCTTTATGATTTCTCCATAGTGGTAGCTATTCCTTAGAGAGTAACCATCCTTTATGATTTCTCCATAGTGGTAGTTATTCATTAGAGAGTAACCATCCTTTATGATTTCTCCATAGTGGTAGCTATTCATTACAGAATAACCATCCTTTATGATTTCTCCATAGTGGTAGCTATTCCTTAGAGAATAACCATCCTTTATGATTTCTCCATAGTGGTAGTTATTCCTTAGAGAGTAACCATCCTTTATGATTTCTCCATAGTGGTAGCTATTCCTTAGAGAATAACCATCCTTTATGATTTCTCCATAGTGGTAGCTATTCCTTAGAGAATAACCATCCTTTATGATTTCTCCATAGTGGTAGCTATTCATTACAGAGTAACCATCCTTTATGATTTCTCCATAGTGGTAGCTATTCCTTAGAGAATAACCATCCTTTATGATTTCTCCATAGTGGTAGCTATTCATTAGAGAGTAACCATCCTTTATGATTTCTCCATAGTGGTAGCTATTTCTTAGAGAGTAACCATCCTTTATGATTTCTCCATAGTGGTAGCTATTTCTTAGAGAGTAACCATCCTTTATGATTTCTCCATAGTGGTAGCTATTCATTAGAGAGTAACCATCCTTTATGATTTCTCCATAGTGGTAGCTATTCCTTAGAGAGTAACCATCCTTTATGATTTCTCCATAGTGGTAGCTATTCATTAGAGAGTAACCATCCTTTATGATTTCTCCATAGTGGTAGCTATTCATTACAGAGTAACCATCCTTTATGATTTCTCCATAGTGGTAGCTATTCCTTAGAGAGTAACCATCCTTTATGATTTCTCCATAGTGGTAGCTATTCCTTAGAGAGTAACCATCCTTTATAATTTCTCCATAGTGGTAGCTATTCCTTACAGAGTAACCATTCTTTATGATTTCTCCATAGTGGTAGCTATTCATTACAGAGTAACCATCGTTTATGATTTCTCCATAGTGGTAGCTATTCCTTACAGAGTAACCATCCTTTATGATTTCTCCATAGTGGTAGCTATTTCTTAGAGAGTAACCATCCTTTATGATTTCTCCATAGTGGTAGCTATTCCTTACAGAGTAACCATCCTTTATGATTTCTCCATAGTGGTAGTTATTCCTTACAGAGTAACCATCCTTTATGATTTCTCCATAGTGGTAGTACAGAGTAACCATCCTTTATGATTTCTCCATAGTGGTAGCTATTTCTTACAGAGTAACCATCCTTTATGATGCACATAAAGTGAATGTTCACATACACTTAGGTTGGAGTCATTCAAACTTGTTTTTCAACCACTCCACAAATATCTTGTTAACAAACTATAGTTTTGGGAAGTCGGTTAAGACATCTACTTCGTGCATGACACACTTAATTGTTCCAACAATTGTTTACAGACAGATTATTTCACTTATAATTCTCTGTATCACAATTCTAGTGGGTCAGAAGTTTACATACACTGAGTTGACTGTACCTTTAAACAGCTTGGAAAATTCCAGAAAATTATGTCATGGCTTTCAAAGTTTCTGATAGGCTAATTGACATAATTTGAGTCAATTGGAGGTTTGCCTGTGGATGTATTTCAAGGTCTACCTTCAAACTCAGTGCCTCTTTGCTTGACATCATGGGAATATCAAAAGAATTCAGCCAAGACCTCAGAAAAAAAACCTCCACAAGTCTGGTTCATCCTTCAGAGCAATTTCCAAAATCTGAAGGTACCACGTTCATCTGTACAAACAATACTACGCAAGTATAAACACCATGGGACCACGCAGCCATCATACCACTCAGGAAGGAGACACGTTCTGTCTCCTAGGGATGAATGTACTTTGGTGTGAAAAGTGCAAATCAATCCCAGAACAACAGCAAAGGACCTTGTGAAGATGCTGGAGGAAACAGGTACACAATTATCTATATCCACAGTAAAAACGAGTCATATATTGACGGAACCTGAAAGGCCGCTCAGCAAGGAAGAAGCCACAACTCCAAAACCGCCATAAAAAAGCCAGACTACGGTTTGCAACTGCACATGGGAACAATGTCCTCTGTTCTGATGAAACAAAAATAGAACTGTTTGGCAATAATAACCATCGTTATCTTTGGAGGAAAAGGGGGAGGCTTGCAAGCCAATGAACACCATCCCAACCGTGAAGCACGGAGGTGGCAGCATCATGTTGTGGGGGTGCTTTGCTGCAGGAGAGACTGGTGCACTTCCCAAAATAGATGGCATCATGAGGTAGGAAAATTATGTGGATATATTGAAGCAACATCTCAAGACATCAGTCAGGAAGTTAAAGCTTGGTCACAAATTGGTCTTTCTAATGGACAATGACCCCAACCATACTTCAAAGTTGTGGCAAAATGGCTTAAGGACCACAAAGTAAAGGTATTGGAATGGCCATGACAAAGCCCTGACCTCAATCCTATAGAAAATCTGTGGGCAGAACTGAAAAAGTGTATGCAAGCAAGGAGGCCTACAAACCTGACTCAGTTACACCAGCTCTCTCAGGAGGAATGGGCCACAAATAACCAAACTTATTGTGGGAAGCTTGTGGAAGGCTACCCGAAAAGTATGACCCAAGTTAAACAATTTAAAGGCAATCCTACCAAATACTAATTGAGTGTATGTTAACTTCTGACCCACTGGGAATGTGATGATAGAAATAAAAGCTGAAATAAATAAATCATTCTCTCTACTATTATTCTGACATTTCACATTCTTAAAATAAAGTGATGATCCTAACTGACCTAAGACATTTACTAGGATGAAGTGTCAAGAATTGTGAAAAACTGAGTTTAAATGTACTTGGCAAAGGTGTATGTAAACTTCCGACTTCATCTGTATCTACAACTCATGCTTTACTTTCTAACACGATGTGCGTAGGTCAACTCAACCCACCATAGGATATGAATCAGCCACCCGAACAAGACATCCCCAACCACAAACTCTTTATATGAGTGGGCTAAGAATGGATAGAATTTCAGCTTACAGTGATACTCATCTTTCTTGGGCGAAATAATATATTTCTGAGTAACCACATGACATTCCTGTTTTTCTTTGAGCTGTAGTGGCAGGGAGGGAGGGAGGGAGGGAGGGAGGGAGGGAGGGAGGGAGGGAGGGAGGGAGGGAGGGAAAGAAAGAAAAAGAAAGAGAAAGAAAGAGGGAGGGATAGAAAGAGAGAGAGAGAAATAGAGATAAATATATAGAGAGAAATAGAGAGAGAGAAACTGAGAGGGGAGAGAGAGAGAGAGAGAGAGAAATAGAGACATAGAGTGAGAGAAAGTGAGAGAGAGAGAGAGAGAGAGAGAGAGAGAGAGAGAGAGAGAGAGAGGGGGGAGAGAGAGAGAGAGAGAGAGAGAGAAATAGAGGCATAGAGTGAGAGAAAGTGAGAGAAAGTGAGAGGGGGGAGAGAGAGAGAGAGAGAGAGAGAGAGAGAGAGAGAGAGAGAGAGATAGAGAGAGAGAAATAGAGAAATAGAGAAATAGAGAGAGAAACCGAGAGGGGGAGAAACAGAGAAAGTGAGAGAAACTGAGAGAAAGTGAGAGAAACAGAGAGACAGAGAGAAAGTGAGAGAAAGTGAGAGGGGGAGAAGGACCATATGTGGAACCATTTGATTAGTTGGATTCTCCTCCTGACACTGGGAGTAGACCACAGAGAGTAGTTTAACCAGCCCATGACAACAGAAACGGTTCAACCCTTAAACCCCCCCGTGACTGCAGAAACGGTTCAACCCTTAAACCCCCCCGTGACTGCAGAAACGGTTCAACCCTTAAACCCCCCTTGACCGCAGAAACGGTTCAACCCCAAATCCCCCGTGACTGCAGAATGCCCACTCATGCCAGACTAAATGATCCTGTTACCCCAGGCGGGTCATTGTTGTCCCTTTTCTCAATTATGATGAAATCATGCACGCATGCACGCACGCACACACACACACACACACACACACACACACACACACACACACACACACACACACACACACACACACACACACACACACACACACACACAGGCAGGAAGTTGCAAAACCACACACAAACACAGCCACTAAGCTTTGCTGAAAGGGAAAGATTGGTGGATCATTAGACCCACTGATGGATTGGGTTTTGAAAGACAGCGGTGGTTGGTGAGGTCGTGTCTGTTGCCCTCCACTGTTAGTATGGTATGTCTTTAGTCAAGCATAATGTTCAACATTACTAAGGCTTACCAAAGAGTTAGAGATTACACCAAGAGTCTCACGCTCCAACAATGAACATATACACAAAAGGTTGACACAAGCACATAGACAGACTGACAGAGACAGAGGGACAAGACTGACAGAGAGACAGACTGACAGAGACAGAGGGACAGACTGATAGAGAGACAGACTGACAGAGACAGAAGGACAGACTGACAGAGAGACAGACTGACAGATAGACAGACTGACAGAGAGACAGACTGACAGAGACATAGGGACAGACTGACAGAGAGACAGACTGACAGAGAGACAGACTGACAGAGAGACAGACTGACAGACTGACAGAGAGACAGAGAGACAGACTGACAGAGAGACAGACTGACAGTGAGACAGACTGACAGTGAGACAGACTGACAGACTGACAGAGAGACAGAGAGACAGACTGACAGAGAGACGGACTGACAGAGAGACAGACTGACAGAGAGACAGACTGACAGAGAGACAGACTGACAGAGAGACAGGCGGATACACACACATCCACGCACACACACAGACAGACAAACAGAGACTTTTACACATGCACCACACATGCATCACACATGCACACCATAGAGACGTTAGCCTGGGTGAAACATGACCCTGGAGTGGCGCTCCTTGTGGCTGACTGATGAGCCTTAGCAGCTGGGTCTGATCCACACACACTGCTGCAATGCAATGTCCACTCAGTAACCAAACCCTCTATACATAAAACACAGGAGTCATCCCTGTCACACACTGGACCCAATGTCCTCACCGTAACCATAGTCAAAATGACAAGTATTCTATAAGGATGAACTTCCGCCGTACCATACTTAACTGTTAACTTATATACCCACGAGATACCCGGTCTCAGGGATAGCTAACTCTTTCGATCTCCACTGAGTTGCCTTACGTGTGGAATGATCTCCAATGCACTTTCATATTGGACGAATAGGTGCCTCTGTTTAGGACATTTCAGACGGCTGTTAGGGGACCTTTTTACTGAAGAATGTGTCTTTTCTGACTGTGTTTTGCTTTTCATGTATTATTGTGTATAATAATGTGTATTTTTTTGAATTTTACCCCTTTTTCTCCCCAATTTCGTAGTATCCAATTGTTGTAGTAGCTACTATCTTGTCTCATCGCTACAACTCCCGTACGGGCTCGGGAGAGACGAAGGTTGAAACTCCGATACACAACCAACCAAGCCGCTGATTCTTTAACACAGCACATCCAAATCGGAAGAAACACCGTGCACCTGGCCACCTTGGCTAGCGTACACTGCGCCCAGCCCGCCACAGGAGTCGCTGGTGCGCGATGAGACAAGGACACCCCTACCGACCAAGCCCTCCCTAACCCGGGCGACGCTAGGCCAATTGTGCGTCGCCCCACGGACCTCCCGGTCGCGGCCGGTTACGACAGAGCCTGGGCGCGAACCCAGGACTCTGATGGCACAGCTGGCGCTGCAGTACAGCGCCCTTAACCACTGCGCCACCCGGGAGGCCCAATAATGTGTATTTTAATGTGTATATTGTATTCTGATGTGATTTGTTGTGTATAATAATGTGTCTTTTAATGTGTATATTAGATTTTGATGTGTATTGCTGTATATAATGTGTATTTTATTATTATATTTTATTTTGATGTGATTTGTTATGTATAATAATGTGTATTTTAATGTGTATATTTTATTTTGATGTGATTTGTTATGTATAATAATGTGTATTTTAATGTGTATATTGTATTCTGGTGTGATTTGTTGTGTATAATAATGTGTATTTTAATGTGTATATTGTATTTTGGTGTGATTTGTTGTGTATAATAATGTGTATTTTAATGTGTATATTGTATGTTGATGTGTATTGTTGTGTATAATAATGTGTATTTTAATGTGTATATTGTATTTTGATGTGTATTGTTGTGTATAATAATGTGTATTTTAATGTGTATATTGTATTTTCAAGTGTATGGTTGTGTATAATAATGTGTATTTTGTATTTTGATGTGATTTGTTGTGTATAATAATGTGTATTTTAATGTGTATATTGTATTTTAATGTGTATATTGTATTCTGATGTGATTTTTTGTGTATAATAATGTGTATTTTAATGTGTATATTGTATTGTGGTGTGATTTGTTGTGTATAATGATGTGTATTTTAATGTGTATATTGTATTGTGGTGTGATTTGTTGTGTATAATAATGTTTATTTTAATGTGTATATTGTATTTTAATGTGTATATTGTATTTTAATGTGTATATTGTATTTTAATGTGTATATTGTATTTTAATGTGTGTATTGTATTCTGATGTGATTTGTTGTGTATAATGATGTGTATTTTAATGTGTATATTGTATTCTGATGTGATTTGTTGTGTATAATAATGTTTATTTTAATGTGTATATTGTATTTTGATGTGATTTGTTGTGCTAGACCGGTACGTCATCAGAAGAGACCTTGGTCTCAACATTGACTTCCTGTATAAAGAAAGGTGACATAAAAACACTCCAAACTCAGTCATCTTCTGTGTAGTTGACAATGAAAGTTGTCCATGGAATCTGCTTTGGGGATTGCATGCTCTGCCTCGGCTAAATAAACATATTGGGAGATGCACTTAACTTGACCAAAACTCATCAACACCAAACCACAGCTTGTGAATGTCAACGTAACTCTAAAGAGCACACGTTTCTCAACACAAATATGAAAACCTTCCATTCCAAATGAGGAACAGAACTGAAGTGGAAAAGTGCCTAAACACAAGCCACACATTGTGTCTGTGACATACAAGCATGTTAACCCTTGCAAGGCTACCGGCACAGACGTGTGCAGACCAGCAGGCTGGAGTGTTTATGGACATATTCAATCTCTCCCAGTCAGTTTTCTCCACGCTTTAACCCTAACGCCCCCCCCGCGGACACCCCGAGGACACCCCGCGGACACGGACATCCCGCGGACACCCTGCGGACACCCCGCGGACACCCCGAGGACACCCCGAGGACACCCCGCGGACACCCCGAGGACACCCCGCGGACACCCCGAGGACACCCCGCGGACACCCCGCGGACACCCCGCGGACACCCCGCGGACACCCCGCGGACACGGACACCCCGCGGACACCCCGCGGACAAATACCCGTAACATCCGTCAGTTTAAGCTAGAGATACACTTCCACATCTGCAGTGAAAGGTGACACAGCTAGAGCGGTGTTTGTCAGAGCATGAGACATCCTGAAAATCAGTCTTCTCACAAAATGGTCTGTAGTTAGATTATTTATCAACCCCCTGCAAAAATGTCCATTAATTATAATCTACATAATATTTTACATTTCCTGTTGCTGCAGGATTAAGATACAACATCTGTAGCCCCGTCACAAATGTTCAAGCAACACTATAAAACAAGCTTGGGTCATTAAATGCTTTGATTAATGACTGTTTGTTCTCCAAAGCCATCATGTCATTGTGCAACCCTGTGTGTTATACACAAGCTGACTCATTCTGCAGTATACAAACTGGCCCACAGTAATGGGAGTTGCCCAGTGTTGTGGTCTGCTCAGAGTACTGACATTATTCTGCCTGGGATGGAATGGTTTGGGTTGGGGGGGGGGGGGGGGTATGCTGCTCTTTCCTGCTAACTAGGCTGACTGGGAGAGAAAGTAAACTGGAGGAGCCTGACTGAAAACTGTACTTAGGGGCTGCGGTATTGTGAGCTGCCTGAGAGCGACTGAACTGAGGGAGGAGGAGAGGAAGGAGAGACGGAGGAGAAGGCAGGCGTCTCAGGGGTCGGTCGGCGCGTTGGGAGCACACCTTATAATTATCCACATCCGCTCTGTCAGAGGAGACCCACAGAATGGACAGATCCACCAGAGAGAGAGAGAGAGAGAGAGAGAGAGAGAGAGAGAGAGAGAGAGAGAGAGAGGGGGAGAGCAAGAGAGAGGTCTCTGTGGAACTTGACGGGGGTTATTATGGGTTAGCTCTACTCCAGACTGCGTTGAGTTGGAGTGCGGTTCCATGCCGAGAGAGAGTGTCTATTTTGAATGGTTCCGAGTGAATTCCGATGGCGGGCTAGTCTCTTCCCTCTATTACAGTTCCACCCATCCGAAACAGGTCACTGCGGGACGACCGGGGTCTTCATTAAGAGGTCAAAGGGCCCAGTAATTACCCCAGAGGAAAGTAGTTATCAGGTTGTTTAACAAGCCTTTTAATATTCCCCCAAGCTCCGCGAGAGATGTGTGTCTTTTTTGCAATCACAATAGTTTTATGAGTCCCATCTCTCATGTTGCAATGGCTCATCTCACGTTCACTGTCTTGGTCTGTGTCTTGCATTCTCCCTCTCTCTCGCTCTCTCTCTCTATCTCTCTCTCTCTCTCTCTCTCTCTCTCTCTCTCTCTCTCTCTCTCTCTCTCTCTCTCTCTCTCTCTCTCTCTCTCTCTCTCTCTCTCTCTCTCTCTCTCTCTCTCTCCCTGTCTCTCACATCTCTCCCCCCCCTCTCTCTCTCTCTCTCTCTCTCTCTCTCTCTCTCTCTCTCTCTCTGTCTCTCTCTCTCTCCTCTCTCTCTCTCTCCCTCATTCTCTCTCTCTCTCCCTCTATCTCTCTCATTCTCTCTCTCTCTCCCTCTCTCTCACATTCTCTCACATTCTCTCTCCCTCTCTCTCACATTCTCTCTCTGTCTCTCTCTCCTTCTCTCTCACATTATCTCTCCCTCTCTCTCACTCTCTCTCTCTCTCTCTTTCTTTCTTTCTTTCTTTCTTTCTTTCTTTCTTTCTTTCTCTCTCTCTGTTCACCCATGGCCATGTGGCTTTGCACGACACCAACTCCATCATCTAGTTTGCTGACGACACCACGGTTGTAGGCCTGATAACCAACAACGACGAGTCAGCCTATAGGGAGAAGGTAAGTGAAGTGGCATTGTGGTGCCAGGACAACAACCTCTCCCTCAACATCAGCAAAACAAAGGAGTTGATTGTTGACTTCAGGAAGCACAGGAGGGAACACGCCCGATCCACATCAATAGGACTTCAGTAGAGAGTCAGCAGTTTTAAGTTCCTTGGCATCTACATCACCGAGGACTTGACAAGGACCAGTAACACCACTGCATCATCGAGAGCATCCTGACCGGTTGCATCCCAGCCTGGTAGAGGAATTGCTCCGTCCATGACTGTAAGGCCCTCCACTGGGGCCGTGTTCCCACTCATCCAGGACATCTAAAGAAACGGTGCCTGAGTAAGGCACGCAGCATCATCAAGGACCCCACACACACCCCAGCTTTGAGTTGTTCACTCTGTTACCAACAGGCTCAGAGACAGTTTCTATCTACAAGCCATCAGACTGCTGAACCCTTGAACTGCACTGTCCACCTGTACTGACTCTCTGCACCTTATCACTCACTCACTCACTCACTCACTCACTCACTCACTCACTCTCACACTCTCACACTCACTCACACATCTACACCCATCACAACTGCTGCTACCAGACTCTTATTCACTATTTCTAATACTGCACAATTTAAAGACTTGCTCCCACATCCCCCCTTTATCTGATACATGTGTAAATATTGGACTATAAATTGTGCCTTCCTGTATAATACTTACGCTAAAATGTTTATTCTGTTCATATTTTTATATTTTATTGTTTCTTATTGGTGTTGCGTTGTCGAGGAGAAACCTGCAAGTAAGCTTTTTGTTAGACAGTGTATATGATGTGTATCCTGTATATACACTCTATATACAAAAGTATGTGGACACACCTTAAAATTACTGAATCCGGCTATTTCATTCACACCTGTTGCTGACAGGTGTATAAAATTGAGCACACAGCCATGCACTCTCCATAGACAAACATTGGCAGTAGAATGGCCGTATTCAAGAGCTCAAGAGCTCAGTGACTTTCAACGTGGCATTGTTATAGGATGCCACCTTTGCGAACAAGTCAGTTCGTCAAATTTCTGCCCTGTTCGAGCTGCCCCAGTCAACTGTTAGTGCTGTTATTGTGAAGTGGAAACATCTAGGAGCAACAGCGGCTCAGCCGCGAAGTGGTAGGCCACATAAGCTCACAGAACGGGACCGCCGAATGCTGAAGCACGTAAAAATCGTCTGACCTCGGTTGCAACACTCAGTACTGAGTTCCAAACTGCCTCTAGAAGCAACGTCAGCACAATAACTGTTCGTCGGGAGCTTCATGAAATGGGTTTCCATGGCTGAGCAGCCGCGCACAAGCCTAAGATGTGCAATACCAGGCGGAATAACGGTCTGGGGCTATTTTTCATGGTTTGGGCTAGGCCCTTTACTTCAAGTGAAGGGAAATCTTAACCCTACAGCATGCAATGACATTCTAGACAATTATGTGCTTCCGACTTTGTGGCAGTTTGGGGAAGGCCCTTTCCGGTTTCAGCATTGCAATGCCCCTGTGCAAAAGGTCCATACAGAAATGGTTTGTCGAGATCGGTTTGGAAGAACTTGACTGGCCTGCTCAGAGCCCTGACCTCAACCCCATCAAACAACTTTGGGATGAATTGGAAAGCAAACTGCGAGCAAGGACAAATCGTCCCCACAGCAATGTTCTAACATCTAGTGGAAAGCCTACCCAGAAGAGTGGAGGGGAGAGGACCAATTCCATATTAATGCCCATGATTTTGGAATGAGATGTTTGACGAGCATGCGTCCACTTACTTTTGGTCATGTAGTCTATGAATAATAAAACATGAAACTTGAATGTGTGTGCTTGTTGTAACCTGCAGGGGTCAGTGTTTCCCAGGTTGAATACTACTGGGATGACCGTAACACAGTACAGTACGTCCAGGTTGCACTGCTGTGTGAAAGACAATGCTGTAATAACCTATACCTTGATCTGCGTTAGAGCATAATCCATTAAATGACATTGAGCATTAGAATTCATATTTGGCTAACTGTGACTTGCTTTGTCTCATGATCCATTCAATGCTTGGGACTAGTTGCGGTCTATCGACAATCTAAGCGACGTTATTTAATAAACTATAAACGATTACCTTAACTTAGACTTAACTCCAGTTACTTGCGGGAGAGAAAAAAATGATTAACTCGGATCATTACTCTGGTCTTCTGAGGACAGATCCTTCACTGGGAATGTCTCCCTGACTGACCCCACAGGGAAATCATTCACGCTGGACTCGCTTCGCCAGCCTTCCCAGGAGAAAGGTCACTCAATGTGCTTTAGTTTTTCTGTTCTTATTTTCCTGCACAAACTGCTCATTCCGCATTTGTTTGACTGTCCTTCCCGGGGACACAAACTGCTGTCCTGCACTTGTCTGAATGTCCCTCCTTGGGGAAAGAGCTCTCGTCTCGCTGGATGATCCTTCTCCTGGGAAAATGTTTACTCTGTGCTCGTTTGACTGTCCTTCACTGGAGAACTCCTCCTCGTCGTTTATTTGACTTAATTGCTATGCCAGATTCACAGAGGGAGAGAGAATGAATGGTACAACACTTAACAACCAGTCTCTCTCCCGCCTAGTCTACTGTAAGTCTGCCAGCACCCTTCATTAAAGCAACGCTTCCCTCCCTCTCTCCCTCTTCCCTCTCTCCCTCTTCCCTCTCTCCCTCTTCCCTCTCTCCCTCTCTCCATTAGCCAACGTGTGGGTGTGAACAGAAAGGTTTCAGTCGACAGGCATCAAGAGAGCCATCCAACACCTGTGGACCCCTCTACCTCTGAGACGCACACATGTACACACACACACACACTCATGAGTATGAGCATACACAAGAGCACACACACACACTGCGCACAAACACACTGCGCACAAACACGCACACGCACACACACACAGACACGCACACACACTCGTCATCACATTCAGCCAGGTGTCTAATTATCTGTGTCTGTGTCAGATCTGACACATCCCACCCCGGCTGAATACACACATGCCACTTTCAGTCTGAAGAGGAAATCACTAGAGAGATGGTGTTGAGTCGTCACACACACCAAGCTGCAGCAAGAACGTTAAAGACAGACAGAAAGACAGCTTTGATGTGCTTTGGTTGGTCTGACTACACATTTCAATCACCCACTGTATACAATGCAGTTCAGCTTCGTATCACCTAATGACACCTTTCATCAATGACACATCTTTCCTCCCTTGTCAGACAGCAACATGGCGTCCTGTCAGAAAAACGAGTGGGGGAGATCAGAGAAGACCAGTATTGCTGTTCTAGTCAACTGACAGATGGCTCAATCTTGGGAACCGTTTTAACGAAGCGAAACACATTTTCCCATGATGCCTCTGGGCTATTCCTGGTGTAGATTGTTACCTCGGAAGGATGTGACGCGGTGGCGGCGCAGGTGGAGCTGAGTTTTACGGCGTTTTTTACAGCACACTACTTGACCCTTGACTGCACAGAGAAACATCTTCAACATAGTGCCCCCTAGAGACAGAGCAGGGTGTTACAGTACATTCCACTAATAAGAGCATCCTGAGTATACATCCTGTAGAGCCATATAACGGTAGCCCAGTGGTTAAGAGTGTTGGGCCAGTAACTGAAAAGTCACTGGTTTGAATCCCAGAGCCAACTGAGTGAACCATCTATTGATGTGCCCTTGTGCAAGGCACTTAACCCTAAGTGTGCCGGTATGTCGCTTTGTAAAAGAGCGTCTGCTAAATGTATACTTTGATTAACAAAACTGCTGATAAATGTGATTTATTCTCTGATTAAAAATAACATTATGTCAAGTTCATACAGGCCTTGCTGTGCACAAGTTAAATCTAAACTTCTCTCATTGGATTAAAAATTATGTGACACTCATTTCAAAGCAGTAACACCCCTCTAAACCAGAAGCACTCTTTTCCTCAACAACCTAACCTTATTCCCAGCCTGAGAAAAAAGGACAAATTGCCCATATTTGTAAATTTTAGGAATGTATATTTTTTTAAAGGAGGCGAAGAGAGAGAGAGAGGGGAGAGAGAGAGAAAAGGAGAGGGAGAGAAAACGGAGATACCACACAGCTCTCTAGCCGTGTACTTTTGGTCATGTTTTGGACAAGGAACCGCAACAGCTCGCCTCTCAGACGACCGACATTAAACGAAACGTCCCAAAATATGACAAAAATGTCTGTGGTTTATTTTAGTCCCGAGATGAAAGGTCTGCCATTACAAAGAGCTTGATTTAGTCTAGGGTGTGAGAGAGAAAGGAGAGAGCCGGCTCTGAGGTCTCTCCACAGTCTTCTACCTCAAAATAACACAGAGTGAAGGCAGAATAACATGTTGACTCGTCCGACAAAAGCTCACATGAGCACCGTATGAACGGTACCCAGCCAGATGTGTGACTGATGAGTGATACACTCACCTGGGTGTAGTCCATAGCGGACCTTATTCTACATCATAGAGACATCATGCCGGTCATGAATATTCTGTAGCGCTGTGCCCTGAACAACCCCCTGAATCCAGGGCATATCTTTTCCATATGCAGTATATCTGGTAAAACAGTAAGATGTGTGTGTGTGCATGCAGACCTTCTCCTAAGCAGAAGCAGAAGTACTTGTTGACTTTGGAGAATAGCTGGTAAATCGATTTTGGGGTTAATGAGAACTAGGGAGACCGGATTAACCCCTCAAAGTGTGTGTGTACAGAATTTGCATGTCCGTTCGTGTCTATGCGTACATTGTGTGTGTGTGTGTGTGTGTGTGTGTGTGTGTGTGTGTGTGTGTGTGTGTGTGTGTGTGTGTGTGTGTGTGTGTGTGTGTGTGTGTATTTATGTGTTTCACGGCAGTGCAGCGGTAGTTCTGAAGGGGACAGTGGAAGGGGAAAATAAATGCGAGGGCCAATACATACATTTAACCAAGCCCCCTGTCCGCATATGGAAACAATCTGACCATAAGGAGAATACAATCTAAGGCTAAGGAGAAAGCATTATTCTAAGTGGGAGAGAGAGAAATAAAGAGAGAGGGGAAGCAGGAGAGCGAGAGAGGGAGAGAGAGAGAGAGAGAGAGAGAGAGAGAGAGAGAGAGAGAGAGAGAGAGAGAGAGAGATATAAATAAAGAGAGAGGCGAAGCAGGAGAGAGAGAGAGAGAGAGAGAGAGAGAGAGAGAGAGAGAGAGAGAGAGAGGGAGAGAGAGAGAGAAAAAAGAATTAGAGAGAAATTGATAAAACGTAGATAGATGAGCAGACAGAGAGGAAGATACACTGAAGAGTGAGAGGCAAAGAAAGAAAAAAAGAAAGAAAGAAAGGAGAGAGTGCACACAAAGAGGAAGAGTAACTCAGACAGCACACATCATTTCTCCTGGAGCCATGCTGGCGGCTATGGCAGAACCAGAGAAAGAACCAGAGAAAGAACCAGGGAGGCAGGGGGCAGAGAGAACATTCACACTTACCCCTGTAGGAGAGCTTTAACCTGGGGACGCTGTGCTTGGGCTCCCCCTGCCCCGGCACCACCGCCCCGCAGAACAGCAGCAACAGTACAATCCCAGGTAGGTAATCCATGGTGCTGGAGCGCTGGCCTCCAGCCCAAGGGGGGCACACACCCCACACTTGCCCAGAGAAGAGTGTCTCCCAGCCGGGTATGCAGAGACCTAGCAGTCCCTCCCTTCCCTTCCTCC